>NC_141920.1:32377924-32529439 GCF_057802395.1 Ceratotherium simum simum | reverse complement strand
GGTTATCAAGCCATGGCGATGTAATCCATAGAAACAGATACCAGATGGTAGAATTTCACCTACTAAGACAGGCTGGTTGGGGATAGTATGTGGGATGCAGCGGCCTTTTTTGTGTCCCTCAAACCAGTCCACTTAGGCAAAGTCCCATTTGGGTTAAATTCGGTCCTACAATAATGTGATGAAAGTAATGGTGCCAGCCTTGACTAGCTAGAAGGCCATATATGTAGCCTATGCTTAAATAAAGCCTTTCTCTCCAAGATCCCCAAATGCACTAAAGTTGTTCCACTCTTCTCCTGCCTTCTTTTATTCCCCCGTCCCTCTCTAACCTGGGGCCCAGGATCAGCCTAGAATCCTGGGATGATCCTGGGACCCGGGTTAGCTGTTTATTGGACAGCTTGTCCTGAAGACGTGGCCATGGCCCAGGTCTGATGTCTGCCCATAAAACATGGGTTCAGAAAGGTTTTTCTGAGACTTGGGAAAGAAGGCCTGACCATTTCAGGCATCGTCCTCAAGGCTTCTACTAATTAGTGGCTGGGCCATTGGCAAGATTTTGGTCCTTAAACAGCTTTTCTGGGGTGTGTCCTATGGAATAAATTCTCAAGATGCTCGATGATTAAAGGGTTTTATGGTCATAAATGAGATCCATTTCTTTGGGATAAAACATGCAAATACCCTTAGATGGGTTTCGCATGTAACTTCTTATCAGTCAACAACTTTTGAGTATAAATATGGAGTTCTTGCAAGATTTATTCACCTCTTGGAGAGTCATAATGTAACACATTAGCTAATTATAGGCTCTGGAAAGTTCTACTGTCAAGAAATCTGATTAACACATCATCTCCCAACTCATGATCACTTGACAGCCTTTTTTAAGATAACAGTTGATCTGCTAGAGGAGCTAGTATTTTTTAAAATAAACCTGGGGAAAGGTTATTTTAAATCTCCTTCAACCAGCAGGTCAGATGGCTAAACATATGTTATAGCTAAAGACACATCACTTTCCACGGTAGGTGAAGGGAAAGGCGCTAATTCAAGAATTTAGCTCTTGCTTCTGTTAGCAAAGCTAGTGTCACTTACTTTAAGAGATGTATTCTTTTTTCTTTAAAGTCATTAATATAAAAACAAAAAAAACCCACTTTTATAATTTGCACATGTATATTTGAATTTCGAGGCAACTTTTATGATGGCCTATGTGGTCAGCTTCAGGCGCTCAGGGGTAGGTTACAGTGGGGTGTGTCTCAGGGTTGGGGTGTGAATATAACTTGGGTGCGCCCAGCTAGGACACATCGAGGATGCTGTCAGTTGTCCCGCCACGTAGTGCTGGCTTCTGTGGGGCTTTTCTGGGCTCACTGTGCTGATTGCTCTGTGGGCAGGAAGAAGACGAGTTCATCGTGGAGGGACTGCTGAACATCTCCTGGGGGCTGCGCCGGCCCATTCGTCTGCAGATGCAGGATGACAACGAGCGCATTCGCCCTCCTCCGTCCTCTTCCTCCTGGCACTCTGGCTGTAACTTGGGGGCTCAGGGGTGAGGAGAGATGGGACTGGGGGGTGACTGGGGGTATCTGGGGCTTCTGTGTGTTCTCAAGCACCTTCTTCCAGCAAGCCTTGACCTCAGCTCCCATTCCCACCACCTCCACTGCCCCCTGCTCTGAGCTTGGGATGAGGAGAAAGGGGCAGACATTGGTGTGAATGGACCTCCATGCCTGTCACCACAATCACTCAGTGGGAGTCAGAGTGAGGAGGGGAGATGCCGAGTCAGAGAGGGAAAGCACCAAGGCATCAGTGAGCCGCAAGTCCTTTCTCAAGGAGAATTTCCAAGTCTCTGAGGGGTAGTGCTAGTGGCCAGGCCCAGCCTGCAGATTTCTGACAGGATGCCTGATGCCCCAGCATCTTCCCCTCTAGGACCACTCCTCAAAGAATGACCCTACTCCAGACACGTTTAGGGCTCAAACCTTCTGACCAAAGCTCATGTCTTGGGGGAACCTAGGAGAAGAAAAGGAATGTCAGGCCCTGTTGGAGCCAGCCAAGCGAGGTCAGCCAGGGGTCTGCTCCCTTTAGGCCATACTTGGAGCTGGGTGGCGGCCTGATGGTCCGTAGTCTGCGCGGTCCCCTCCTCCGAGTCCGCATCAGAAGATGGGGCCTATCGGTCTATGAAGACCGAGCCTCTTCCTCCCTCCACTGCCAAACGAGTAGCCGAATGCATCTAGGAAAGCACACCCTCTACTGTCTTTCTGGGACTTCGGTTTTTAGGCTCAAGTGACTAGCCTTGTTCCGTCCTGAAACTTGCTGATGCTGACAGCCTTCGGGCCAGAGTGTGGGTGGAGGGTGCCAAGCTCTCAGCCAAAACCGCAGTGATGTTTTTTTCTGTTTTAAACAAGAACCAAGCCCTCTCTGTTGGCCACATTGAACGTTTTGTTAAACTCCACAGCCAAATCTATCTTTCTGTAAAGTTGAGAGAATCCTACAATGTAGCCAAACCCTGATCTGGTTTCTTTCCAAGGGAAATTAAGAAGGAAGGTCTTTGCCCATCCCATCGGACGCCGGGATGTCCGGTCAAGGTTCTTCAGTTTCGTCTAACTTCGCTGGTTTCACACTCTGCTCTGCTCTCAGCACTTCTGCTGTATTTGATTTCCGGTGGGCCAAGCCCTTTCCGCACCCCACGCTGACCCCAGACTATGTTACATTCTGTTCCTTAAGTAAGACGATTTTTAAAATTCCATTTGACTGTGTGGCCTTTGGCTGGGTTTGCTAAGGGGTCCTTCACTCTGCGTGCCTGTTTCTTTTCCCTTTCCTGCGGCGTCAAGCGGTCTTGATTCGTTCTTGAAACCTGCAAATACTTTGAGAGAGTTTTCAGGAATGGTAAATAATGTTATCCAGGTGCCTGCTATAATGAAGTGAATGCCTGCACCACTGTGTTAAGAAGGATGCTGAGACCAGTTTCTGCTTTGGCAAGAGAGAGAGCTTTGGACGAGGGAGTGGGCAGCGGCCACTGTGGGTGCCAAGTGTTTGCCGTTCCCGAGAGGCTCATTCCCCACTTCCATTCCGGGGGCTCAGAAATCCACAAGTTATTCTACAATTGGAACTTCTTTCAGATTTTCAATTTTAATTGTCTTTCCTTAAAACTATCATTCCTGGGCCATGAATCCCATCTCTACTGGGTCCCAGGAAGCCCACACTCTTCTCACTGTGGGATGGTCCTAATTGGTTAAATATGCTTCTCCTTTCTGGCCAAATCCTCTGTTAACTTTGGGTGTGTTCCTCTGAGCTGCTCCCCCTGTTCTTTTTGGCTTTGAGAAGCTGTTTGCCAGTGATCACGGTGACACCAGGTCTCAGCTCAGACTGCTTGCTTGTAGCCCTTTCTCCAGCTTGGCTGAGCACTCTGTCCCTGCAACCCTGACGACACTGTCGTCACTGCCCCTTCCAAAGCTACCCTGACCCTCATCGCAGCCAACTTATTACTTTCCCTTCCTTTTAGATGCTGGAAGCGATTTCTGAGTTATTCCTCCAACAGAAGTGGATCTGAGCTGGAATCTTGTCCTGAGAAATAAATGGCCATTATTAGGGTTTTCTAAATAAGCTATAGAACCCGTCTGTGCTTAGAAACTCAGTGCAGGCAATACACAGTTTTTGTTCTTTGGTGTTCTCCATCCTGGGCTTGATGAATCAGGTGCTTGTGTTGCTGTAGATGCTGGGAAGGAGCATCTTTTCCCTCCAGAACTCCCCCTCCCCACCTAGTGCTCAGCCCGGGGCTGGGCCAGCCTCATGGGACACTCGGTGCAGCCCACCTGAATCCTTCATCGCCTGATGGGTGCTGGTGCCCAGCCTGGCACAGGCCGAGTGTTCCCCTGGCAGGAGTAGGGTGGGGTGGGAGGGGGAGCTTCTTCCCACAGGGGCTGAGCCAATCTCTCTTTTGTTTATTTTCTGCCCCCCAGCACCATCCTGAAGCCCCTCACCATGTCCAACATTCAGATCTCAGAGGTGGACGCCCCGCCCGAGAGGGACCAGGCCACGAGCCCCACAGGTACCTGTGTGGTGGGACGGACCTCTGGTTGGGGCCGACTGTGTGAAGACTGATGTGGTAGATGCTGTACACTGTTACTCATTTTTTTGAATAAATAAAATTCACATGGTTCAAGATTCAAAAAGTATTAAAAAGAATTAAAAGTCTCCTATCTCTTCCACCCACCATCGAGTTTCCCTCCCTGGAAGCAACCTGAAGGCGTCCTTCCTAAGATATTCTCTGCAAATACACACCAACAAACCTTTATGGTTGAGTGTCATCTCTTTTTTTCCCCTTTGTATATAAGTGGTAGCATTTTGCACATCCCTGTTTCTATTAGTTTGTCTTGAGGATTGTTCCATACAAATCTGTAAAGAACTTCTGCATTCTTTACCACTCTGCAGTGTCCATTGTATGGGAAAATGGTAATTTAATCGCTCCTTATTGATAGACATTTAAGTCATTTCCAGTCTTTCGCTGTGACAAACAAGGTTGCCGTCAGTGCCCTTGTACACGTGTCATTTCACACATTTGTCAATGTCTGTAGGGTTCTCTCAAGTGGAATTTCTGGGTCTGAGGCTGTGTGTTTATAATTTTGATAGATATTGTCAGCTTGCAGTATCCTACAAGTCCTTATATTGTGCTTATCCTGTGCCAGGTACTGTTCTAAGCACTTTATGTAAATTAACTCATTTAAACCCTCACAACAATCCTGTGATGTGGGTGCTATTATTATGCCCATTTTATAGAAGAGGAAACTGAGGCACAGAGAGGTGAGTGATGTATGGCAGTGGC
This sequence comes from Ceratotherium simum simum, assembly GCF_057802395.1. NCBI lineage: Eukaryota > Metazoa > Chordata > Mammalia > Perissodactyla > Rhinocerotidae > Ceratotherium > Ceratotherium simum. The sequence continues at coordinate 32,524,644 of NC_141920.1, read as the reverse complement.
AGAGCTGGGATTTGAACCTGGGAGTCTGGCTCTGAAATCTGTGCTCTGAACTGCATTATTTCTCAGTAAATTATGCATTATTTTCCCCCCAAAAGGAAACACAGTTTTTATGAAATATCTTTTGGGGGAGGTGGTGTTGGCCATGCCATATGCAGACTGCCACATCCTGGGTCCAGACACACAGAGCTCATCGCCTTCCCTCTCAGACTCCAGGGGCCTGAAGCCTGTGCAGGAAGACACCCCACAGCTGATGCGCACCCGCAGTGATGTTGGGGTGCGTCGCCGTGGCAATGTGAGGACACCTAGTGATCAGCGGCGAATCAGACGCCACCGCTTCTCCATCAATGGCCATTTCTACAACCACAAGGTAGAGGGGACAGGGTGGCAGGAGGCGGGGGCAGCCCCAAGGTGGACAAGTCCCCTTCCTGGGCAGCTGCCACCTCAGAAGTGTCTGTCACCTCTGTTTGTCGTTCAGTCTTTGGGTTGTGGGTGGGCTGCAGGCTCTGCTGGCTCTGTGAGGGATGAGGGACCCCCAGATCAGGAGCCCCCGTAGGTAGGGGGTGAGATGACCCCACAAACCGCCCCCGTCAGCACACCCCCCTGCCCCCAGCAAGTCCATGCGTTACCCTCTTCCTCACCGTGTCCCTCCTGGCTGCTGTGCTGTCTGACTTTTCTGTGAGCTAAGGGCTGCCCCCAAAGCAGAGCTGCAGGATGCAGATCTGGGGGTGTCTGTACACTGCTCCCCACCCCAAGCCAGCTGACCTTCCTTCCCTCCTGCTGCTTGGTTTGAATCTGGCCCCTGAAGCAAGTGCATCTTGGGAGAGTGGTCAGAGACCTCTGCATGCTGAGGTCGCTGTGGAAGGGTCTTTTGCGTGCTGTACTGGGAGAGAAGGCCTCCCTTCTCTGTCCTATCCCCCCTCCCCAACCCTGCCACACACCAGGCTCGGACCCCTCAAGCTCCTGAGTTAGGCGAAGCTGAGGGCTCTTTGACGACATCAAAGCCCGATGAGTGCCAGGTTGTCAGGGGACTGTCAGGGAGCACAGGTCGAGCACCATTGTCCCCGAGCCCTTTACCCCAGGTCACCTGGGTTTTAGTGCCCCGTCCCTGTCTCCACTCTCACCCTGAGCCGGACCCCTCTATCGACAGACGTCGGTGTTCACGCCGGCCTATGGCTCCGTCACCAACGTCCGCATCAACAGCACCATGACCACTCCGCAGGTCCTGAAGCTGCTGCTCAACAAATTTAAGGCAAGTTTCCACCCCTGGCTGGCCTCAGAGGGGCGGCACGTGCGCCGTGGGGGTCCCCAGAGGTGTGGAGGTGAGGGCCCCGGAGAGTGTGTGTGACGGGGACCCTGGGCAGAGCTTTAAACCCCACAGCATCAGCATCCCCTGGGAGCTTGTTAGAAAAGCAGGTTCTCAGGCCCCAGCCCCGAATCACACCCACTGAATCAGAAGCGTGGAGGGGACGCCAGGGAACCTGCGCAACAAGGCTCGCAGGGGATGCTGGTGCCGCTGAATTCTGAGAGCCACAGCCCTCGGGTGCTTTACGGCGTGCTAGAAGGATCCTGGGCTGATGACTGGTTCGGGGCTCTGTGCACAGACTGACTTCTGGAACACAGTCGGGGAACCTACTTTGAAAAAAGAACATTCAATAGATGTGCAAATTATACTGCATGAGTGTTTTTAAAGTCTTGTTGCTCTGTGTGTTTTCCATAATCCCCTTCTAAGTCTTTTGGAGACCAGGTAGTCTTATTTATTTATTTATTTTTGTGAGGAAGATCGGCACTGAGCTAACATCTGCCAATCCTCCTCTTTTTGCTGAGGAAGACTGGCCCTGGGCTAACATCCATGCCCATCTTCCTCCACTTTATATGGGACGCCGCCACAGCATGGCTTGACAAGTGGTGCGTCGGTGCGCGCCTGGGAGCCGAACCGGTGAACCCCGGGCCGCCACAGCAGAGTGCGTGCACTTAACCGCTTGTGCCACCAGGCAGTCTTATTTTTAATGGAAGCCAGTATCACCTAGTGACCCATGGGCACAGGCCCTGGGTTCAAATCCCCACCCATGACCTGCTGGTTGGATGCATTGGGCAAGTTACTGAAGCTCCCTGTCCTTCTGCCTCCTCATCTGTAACATGAGATAATGGGACCCTGTTATGGGTTGTTGTGAGTATTAGATGAGTTAAAACATGGAAAGTGTGAAGAACTGTGCCTGGCACATTACAGCAACTGTTAGCTCTTATTGTCTATTATTATTGATAAAGTTACCTGCTGCCCCATCTCCTCATCACTTCTGAGAGATGTAGCTAAATAGCCAGCCCTCCCCTCAAAAGAGCTTAAAATCTACTAAGCTTTGCAGTGTTTGAGAAGAGGGGATGGCTCAGAGTTAGGATGTGTAAATGCATGCTTTCAGCAACTATCTTTTGCTCCTGATCCAGATCGAGAATTCGGCGGAGGAGTTTGCTTTGTACGTGGTCCACACCAGTGGTGGTAAGTCTGAAGAACACAATGTACTTTAAAACTTCTAATTAACTCAAAATAGCAAGTTAAAAAAAATACCTCTGCCTCATTCACTTGTTGTTTGGGTTTTGGAAATTTCCAAATGTTGTTTGCCTCCAAAGCTGGTGGGCTTTGGGGTCCCTGGGGAAGGGGGGTGGAAGGGGTCACTGGGGAATGCCATATACGGTCAGTAAACAAACAGTAAAACCTAACTGCCCATTAAAAAAGGAGCTAGATTTTCTTGAGAGACAAATAAAATCAATTCATCCAATGCGGCATCTTCCAAAGGGTTTGAGGCATGGTATTGCTGGGGAGAGGAGGGAGGGAAGAGGGAACACCTTTGAACAACACCTGTTGAATTGTTCATTCACAAATCAGTCTCCTGACTTGTATGGCCGCATCTCCTAAAGTGCCTGGTCCATTTGAGCCCTTGAGTTGACCACTACTTATGGTGAGAAAGGCCTCAGGCCAAACTCAGGGCTGCTCCTGGCTGTGTGTGGTTCCAGAGAAACAGAAGCTGAAGAACACCGATTACCCGCTGATTGCCCGAATCCTCCAGGGCCCATGTGAGCAGGTCTCCAAAGTGTTCCTTATGGAGAAGGACCAGGTGGAGGAAGTCACCTATGATGTGAGTCCCCTTTCAAATCAGATGGTCTCTCCTCAGGAGAGTGGGGATTTGGTTGGGTTGCCTGCAACTGGGGTATAGCTTGACTTTTTGGCCAAGGATCGTGCTCCATTTTGCTGCCATTCCTCAATACAAGGTTTTCTTGAGACAGTAATGGCCACAGGGCCAAGAGAATAAATGCAGACAGTAGGTTGAGGGTGTGCTCTGTGGGAGTTGTTTGAGGAATGTTCAGGCACAAACTGATTTCCGTAGAAGAAGTAAATGTCTTGAGCCTTTCTGGGGTATTGTAAGAGGGCCAAGAAGTTTCTGCAAACCCTCTCTTAACAACTTCAAAAAGTTAGCAGTGATTTTACCTTATCTTATGTATTAGTTAGCTTTTGCTACAGTAACAAACATCCCCAAATCTACGTGGCTTGCAAGAGCAAACATTGACTTTTTTGCTCAGGATTCTGCAGGCTGATAGCAGATAGCTCTGCTCTAGGCTGTGGGTTGAGTTCAGGTCTACATTGCATGTCTCATTTAGAGACCCAGTCTCAAGGGACGGTGGCTACCCAGGATATGCTTCTCATGGCGGATGGATGGAGTGCAAGAAACCAGTCCAAACCATGTAAGCTCATTTGAAGCCTCCGTTCAGATTTGGTGTATGGCGTGTCCACACACATTCTGTTGGCCAAAGCAAGTCACATAGCCAAGCCCAACATGACTAGGGTGGAGAAATATACTTCTCCCGTGGAGAAGAGTTGATAGAGTCAGCTGGGGATTCTAATGGGGGACGAGGAGCGGTTGTTTAACTTCAGCTCACCTGGGAGCCCTCCTACCCCCACAGCCTCTCAGGAGCAAGTTCACACTGGATGCCTGTTTGAGACTTGAGACACAAATCATCATTCTGAGCCATGGTTCCTTACATTCTCTTAGGGGAGAACAGAGAGGTTTATTAAATATCGTGGGGTCAGGTATTTCTCTGCATCATGGAATCAAGAGAAAGTGCTTTTCCATGTTTGACATTACTTTGTCATGGATTGGATCCATGAGATGCAAAATGAGAAGTTATGAGATATGTGTCATGTAAATGAAGTGATCTTCGTCTCAGACTCTATAGCAGCCTTGAGAAGAATGAGGCTTGGCTCCTGCCTTTAAGGAATTCCCGGATTAATGTAGAAATATATTTCCCAAGGCTTTGTGTCTGACAGGAGAGAGATGCCAAAAGGAATTGGAATAATGCTTGGAGGGGCCATGCACCCCAGACTTACTTCTTCCTCCCCAGGTGGCCCAGTATATAAAGTTCGAGATGCCTGTCCTTAAAAGCTTCATTCAGAAGCTCCAAGAGGAAGAAGATCGGGAAGTAAAGAAGCTGATACGCAAGTAAGTGTGGCCCCCGGGTGGCTGGTTGGGTTTCCCCGGGGCCTCAGGGAGAGGGTCTCTGTTCAGGTGCCTTGCAGGAACTGTGCTGAGCTGCCACATGGGCCTGGGTCTTACGGACCTTCTTCAGGGGGCTTCTCGCTGACAAATCTGGATCTCAGATGGGGACACAGAACTTCAGTGTGTTTGTCTCTCTGCTTCTGGTGTCAGCTTCTCATTTTGATGTGGGACATAAAAACGTCCCCAGGATTTCAGGAAGGTTGTCAGTGGAGAGTAGTCTGAGCAGCTTACCTCTGAAATCCTTGCCTTGTACCCTTCTTCCCTTTTTAACATTTCTCTCCTGGAAATTGCATTTGGTTTGAAAAGTCCAGTAAAGATTCTCTCTGGGGAAGATTTTATGATTTCTTTGCTACATGTAGTCATAAAGCTGTCTGCATTCCATGCATATGGCAGAACAATTGATTGATTTTTGGCACTAGAGAATAAAGCCAATACTATCTTTGCTGTGTCGATGATAATAACTAGTATGATAGCAGTTAACATTTATTGATCATTTATTGAACTTACTGTGCACCAAACTTTAAAAATAGCTTTTGCTGTGCAGTGCAATGCGCTGAACATAGGCAATGTCCCCTTTAGTGGTGCCCACTGCAATGTCTGCATTGCCATAGTCAGGGAAGGATGGGAAAACTGCACTCACCCACAAGCCGTGGACCTCCACGCCTGGTGGTTACTATGGCCTCTTCTGCAAAATGCAGCTACTGCTATTAGGTTGAGCCATCTGAAGTCACCATTTTTGTAGGCCCCCTAAAATGATCAAATAATTCCAATTTCTTATGGTCCAGCCTAGGTGAGGATTACATGCTACTGTGCCTATACAGTACTGTGCATCTTGGGCATAGTAAGCACTCAGTTAATGGAACCCTTATTATTGTTATTTCACCTTCTTATCCTTCTTTTCCCAGACTCTGTAACCCTAGTACAGTCGTGTACTGCATAACGATGTTTTCGTCAACGACAGACTGTATATATGACGGTGGTCCCATAAGATTAGTACCATAGAGCCTAGGTGTGTGGTAGCCTATACCATCTAGGTTTGTGTAAGTACACTCTATGACGAAATCGCCTAACGATGCATTTCTTAGAACATATTCCCGTTAAGCGATGCATGAGTGTAAAAGAATCTAGTTTGGAGCTAGCATCTTCAGTCCCTCTCATCCTGTTGTGGAAATGAACACAAGCAATAAAGTAGCTAAAGAGTGGGCCAGTGATAGAAGCAAAGGGACAGGACGGTCGGCCCACACAGCTCCCCAGTGGCAGGGAGGGATCTAGAGGAGGTGTGTGTTGCTTTCTGCTCTCCACCGCAGCTGTTTCCATCCCCAGGTACACCGTGCTCCGGCTAATGATTCGGCAGAGGCTGGAGGAGATAGCTGAGACCCCAGCAACAATCTGAGCCACAAGAAGGAGGGGATCCAGACACCACAGGGGCCGCTGTTGACATGAGAAGACCCGCAGGAAGCTGGGCGCCTTCCTTCCGTGGAACCGTTTCAATGTAAACCTCTCCAGCTCCCGAAAAGCCACCATTTGCTGCCTAGAGCAGGATAGAGAAGCCAGCAGACAACTCCCCATCCTTGGATCCCTGCGCTTCTTTCTTTCAGTCACAAGGACTTTTGATTTTTGTTATAGGGAGGACCCAAAGTGTGTGTGTGTGCGCATGCGCCTGTGCACGCGTGCACACACATGGTACATATTCACGTGCCTACCTGGTATTTTCACATGCAATTAAATTCCAAGCAACCAGCACAAGTCCCGTGACTGGCAGATGTGCTGCTCATGGGCAGGAAAATCAGGGGAGATCTGAAGGGTTTTAGGCTGAAGAAAAGATCTCTCCCGGCGAGTGCCAGGGAGCAGCCATTCACATCTGCCCACGTTTAGAAGGGGAAGGGGGCTCAGCAAGCTCACCATGTGGGGTATTTATGTGTTGGTAGAGATTCTCCCTGTATGCCTACAGGGATCGGTAATGGATCGGTAATGTGACAGCTTTGGAAATTAACAAAACAACAGCCCCATGCCCTTGGGGTAGGTCCAACAGAAAGAGAAAAATAAACCAGCAGTGGGGTAGATGCAATAAACCCACAGGTTTTTACACTGGAAACTTCGATTGTTTTAAATAACAAAGACGTATATGATAATGTGTGTGGATGTCTGTAGAGAATGGATTCTGCCTCCATCCTCCCCTCTGTGGCCACCTCTAGGAGACAGGAGGGGAGCCTGATGTTTCTTTCAGCATGCCAAGCTGCAGATCCCAACTCTCCGAGACGTCCTTGAGTTGAAGGAAGGGTCTCCTGAAACAGTTCTCACTGGTTTGCACATGGCAGAGTCTGGCTAGCACAGCCAGGGCCTGGCCTTGTTCTGGGGGCTGGAGGTGGCCAGGAAGTTTCCCTCCTTAGGAGGTGTAGAAGCTCCTGCAGAAATGACAGGTGCCTGTGACCCCAGCCGGTTTTCATATCAACAAGGGGTTTTCCTGCACTTCGAGTTGAGGCCATGTGTTTGAAGTCAAGGCTTTATTCTTTCCAACCTCTGGATTCTTGCAAATTGCTCTCACCTTGTGCATCAAGGTGGACTCCAAAAATGAGGACTCGGCCTGCTGCTGACCGAGTGTGGGGTTCAAGGAGGCTCTTTGGGCTGCCCTGTGAAGGTGCATAGGGAGGATGGAGCTTCTCTGGGCAGCCACCTGGGTGATCTTTAGAGTAGACCCCAATAGGGGGAAAGGGCAGGGACATTCTGTCCCCTGTCACCCCCATCAGGAAGATTGCCAGGTAGCTCAGAGCCAGTGTGGCTGATACAGTTTGAAGAGAGACAGAGATGCTTGGAGCAGGGTGCCTGGCTGTAGAGATCAACCAAGCAAGGCCAGCAGCTCCTAAGAGCAGGTGTCTCTGAGCCTTGTTGGGGTAGGGGCTCCGCATCTCTTCTCCACATCCTCTCCAAGGAAGGTTTGGAGAGCTGGGCAGTTGAGGAAATGAGAGCCACTAATCGGTGCCTGCAAAGAAGGTGGACCTTTGCAGCGGAGCCATTCCTGCCCCAGGCACCCCCTGGCCCCTACCGGCCCCTGTGGCCTCCATGGCCTCCTTAGATGGCTCCCAGCTGTGGTCTCATTGTTGCCTTTCAAAAGGATGGTGTGCTGCCACCTGGCATTTTGCCAGGGCTATCTTGGGAAGCCTCCCTCCTCTGTGGGGACGGCACCGCCAGCCCCGTGGGACATGGGCTGGAGATCCGGAGGGCCTTAGTCTTGATCAGACACCTCCGTGGGCTTCTGCAAAACGCACAGGAAAAATCCGGGGCGGGCTGAGAGGCTTCCTTTGTCGCAGATGGAAAGAGCCGTTTTGTGAATGTGAGCACACTTCCTGAGTTTTGCATCTGAGAAAATGACTTGGAAAACTTCTCTTCCAGTTATTTTTATTTTGAATGTTCAAAGCCTTCGTTGGCCCCAGTAATTCTCCTCGAGGAGTTAGGGAGAAAAATTTTCACAAAGCAAATTACTAACCACTAACTTTTATTGGACAGCTATTTTTGGTTTATGAAAGTTCTGTTTAATTTGCACTAGCTCTACGATAGCGTTAAATGTGGAAATGTTGCAGAATGTCAGGTCTGCCCGATCACTTTCTGAGAAAGTGATTCTAAGGTAGACTTGGCGTTTTAAAGATGAGGGATGGGGATGGAAGTGAGGGGAAATCGTATCTTACACGACACATGCCTTTTAATGCAAGCCACACTTTTCCATTTAGGCCCACCCCGTTTAGAGATCATTTCGCACGTCCTAATACCCCGATCAGGAATTTTTTGGAAAGGTTCTTTGAAATAGCAGCGGCTGAAACACAGACACTTTGCCGCCCTGTGGAGCCGGATTTTCTCACTGGTATCACATGGCCTGGCAGCTTTGAACGCCTCGACTCGTTTGTGTGGGTTTATGTAATTGCGTGCAATGAACCTGAAATCGTGTGAAGAACAAAAGGCCAGTTTATAGGGTATTTTTCCTAACTTGTGAAAAGCAGTACAGCTGCATCTGGCTTTCTTTTTCCTGGGCTTCTGTTACAAGGTGATCAAATGAAGGAAAAACCTGAGGCCATCTGGCTGGGAAGGGGTTCCCTTCCCCCAGGTGATGGTGGAAGTAAGCACAAGGTCACATTTTCAGTGATCACATTAGTGGGAAGGTGATGAGTTAAATGAAGGGGGCTGGGGGGTAGGGGGGTGGTCCCTTGGGGAGGGACTGAGAAGCACAAACGCTAGGCTTGCCTGTGCAGGCTGGCGAGGAGTGTGCACAGTGGTCTCCAGGCTGGACTGACTTTACCTCGGAGTTGAAATGGAGGCAAGAGGGTGTCAGATTAGCCACCCATCCCCGGGAAGAATGCTGAGACCTGAGGTTGAGGTTTTGGTCTGAGACTTCAAGGAGAAATATTTTCACCCTTCCCTCCTCCTGACCAGAAAGAAAACAATACTCTCTCCTAGAGATCTCCAGATAAAGACATCTTATCATCAGTGTAGATAAGACTGACATATAATGACCAAAAAAAAAAAAAAAAAAAAATTCTCCGATGCAAAAACGTCTTGGCAAGAATTCTTTTCTGCAGAGTTGTGTGGTTATTCCGGAGTGTCAGGAGAGTGGAATGGGCCACAGAAGGGCAAGAAGCTCTCTTAAGAAAAGACAAGCTCCTTTAAAAAAAAAAAAAAAATTCAAAGCTCTGTAACACAGAGAACATAGTGTCATAGATATATCTCCGAGAGAGATTTCTATATGAACAAGGGAATTTCAGTGTCTCATGGCGACCAAACCATGATGTGGGTGCTGAGATAGGAGACAGAGATCTCCCTGAGCGTCCCTGATGCAGCAGTGCATTTTCAAGTCTCTACTTAAATTGTTTTATACAATCTTGCTTGAGGCAGATAAGATGAGACATGACCTCCTAGAGAGGTAGAAATAAAAACAAATATTGCACCCTTTGTTTCAGACATATTGAAAGCCTTTACCCTTCACAGGAGGTTACAGCGCCCCCTGTGTTTTAACTGAGCACAAGACATGGACAAGCTGTGAAGGGAAAGCCTCAGTTTACCCTTGGAGTCTTCCCAGCAGTTGGCTGACCTGTTTCCCAGGCTGATGGTTTCTGGTGTGTAATTGCTAGTGTTTCCTAGGGGTTGTGTTAGCTTGTTTTAGTTTTGTGAAGTATTCTTTTCTTAATTACAACTTGCCTTTCAGCAATGGTACATGACCTGGTTCAATGTTTGGTTCTGAACTTATAAACGGATGCGTTTAGGTATCTTAACATAATTTGACAAGGCCTCAGTAGGGAGCTGTTAATTTCTGTAACATTTTGATATGTTTTAATGCACCTGACTTAGAGCTTGTCGAAATAAAGCACTTTTCAAAGAGAAGTTCCCCATTGGTGGGTCTGTGTGTGTTCACTGGGTGGGGAACTCTGCATCACGGGAGGGTTGGGGATAGGAATGTGAAGGTGCATGCAGGAGATAAGTTGGCTTTCTTCCCCCGGAGTTTGTGGTTTAAACGGGCTCAGACTTGGCTGTAATGTTCCAAATAGGAAGTGGAATGAGAATGTACCTGTTTGAATCTCAAGTTCAGGCCCTGGTAGAGACAGCAGTTATGGTGGAAAGAGCTGGGAACTACCATTTGGTGAGGTTGGACTTTTTTCTTGACTCCACCCCTGGCTTATTATGACCCTGGGACTGACTTGCTGAAACTTTTTCTTGGACTTGGTTTCCTCATCTGTAAAATGGCCAAGCTGCCCTGTGGCAGCTGTGGGGACATGGGCTTGCCTCTATTGGAGGCAGCCCCCCAGGGGTCACTAAGCCTAAGTGCTTTGAATGAGGGCCCAAGTTCCACCGTATGATGTGGGGAAGGTGTGATGGTTAATTTTATGTTTCAGCTTGGCTAGGCCACAGTACCCAGATATATGATCAAACACTAGTCTAGATGTTGCTGTAAAAGTATTGCTTAGATGAGATTAACATTTAAATCAGTAGACTTTGAGTCAAGCAGATTACCCTCCATAACGTGGGTGGACCTCATCCAATCAGTTGAAGGCGTTAACGGAAAAAGACTGACTTCCCTAAGGGAGAGGGAATTCTGCCTCCAGGCTGCCGTTGACCTTGAGCTGCAACATGGACTCTTCCACAGGTCTCCAGATTGGCAGCCTACCCTGCAGATTTTGGACTTGCTAGCCCCTACAATTGCATGAGCCAATTCCTTAAAATAAATCTCTCTCATGTAAACACATCCTACTGGTTCTGTTTCTCTGTGACTAACACAGAGGGCTTATGTGATTGGTTCATAACGTTTGGATATGTGATTGACAATTGCCTTCCTGGGAAACCTGGCCCTGGAGCATAAATAGTGACCAACATAATTTGGCCTCTAGAAAAAGGTAACAACCAAGACAAGATTTTTAACGATGTCCCCAAACAATGCTTACATATATTTAAAAAGAGAGAGAGAAAAGTTTAGAAAAATCACAGTTCCCTTTAAGTGTTGTTTTGACTCCTTATGTTTAGAGTTTTTACTCCAAGCAGTAGCTTTTAATTTGCTGCATTAATTGGGTGAAATTAAGCTGGGTGAAATAGATGAGCAGTTAACCCTTTCAAGGGGGTAAGGTTTTTGTACTGTATATCACGTGGATGGAGACAAGATAGATATAACATAAATCGTCTGGTTGGGACCCCACCAAGACCCCAAATCAGTCAGTAAGCCTTCTAGAAGTCAGAGTGCCTATAATTACCCAAAAAATACCAATAGGCTTCTGCCAAAGGAGCTGGCAGTTTTTGGCTTGCTTTATGGAAACAGATTTTATGAAATAATTTGGTGTTGTCTGTTTTAGGTAATGAAGTTATTACTGAATGGAGTTTGCTATGAGCACAAGACTTTACTGTGAAGTTTCGAATATATGAATAGGTTTTGCTGGAATGCGTAGGTGCAAGCAAACTTACTGAAAACTGAACTTGGGTAAAATTGACCTCGCTATTTTCACTTAAAACCACGCCAAATAAAAATTATTACTTATGATTTATGTCAAGTATATGTTATATAAGTATGTAAGTTAAATTTATATAAGTACAAGTTATAAGTATATACTTTATAAGTACATACATTAACTCTAGAAGATTTAAAAGTATGGGCCCTTTTGTAGGGACTGTAAGTCCTGGTTTGCTCAGGTTCAGTTCATGTCTGTTGTTCTGGTGTAATTATCAATAGCTCCGCCTATTTCTCTCACAATGGCCCTGTGTGGATGATAAATATCGTCCCTTTACGCACTAGCCAAAAAGCAGCTTATCATAATTGTAATATGTGAGGGTTTTAAGATGAAGCCATAAGTTGGAATTTAAATGTTAAGTTTAAATTTTAGAATAGAAGTGAAATCTAAACACGTTTTGGTGGAAGGTAAAATATAATATGGCTATTTTATATATCGATGTTTCGATAAAACGCTGATCTAAACATTCTTGCACTAGAGCGAGATCCATTTTTCTTGGTGGGATTTTTAAATTGGACACATTAGCATTAACTCGTGACTTTGAATGTCACCCTGCCCACACCTGCAGAACCATCTCAGGGTCAACAGCACCCACATGTGTGTCTTTTGCAATATCCGCCACTGAGAAAACGCTGGGCTCCCAGGAGGGTAGCTGGTGCCAAAGATTGGGGCAGAAGGAACAGGACAGCGTGGGTGGGTCTTGCTAATGGAGAGTAACTATGTCTCAGAGATGTCCGGGGTATAATTTCGGGAACAAACTGCTGATGAGAACTCCCACACATAGCAAATATTGAATGTCTGGGGCTATTAAAAGCCTTGAATCCAAAATGATCCCAAGGAAACATTCTAAAGATAAGGACACATTTACAGAAATGTAATGTATTGTTCAACTTAAATTGTTAATGTTCCTTAACCAAATTTTGGCTATAACACAAGCTGTCACAAAAATCAATTTAAGTAGTTTGGCCAAAAAGTTAACTAAGCAAAAAGAGTGAACTACAACATCTATGACCCATTAAAAGAAACCAAGCAAAAGTTGGCTTTAAAATGGTCATAACCATCTACAGAGAAATTAATAGAAATACTAAATGAATTTTGCACGATTGCTAAAACAATGTGAATATATATAAATTTATTTTATTTCTATATATCAGCAATAAAATATTAGAAAATAGGGGCTGGCCTGGTGGCATAGTGGTTAAGATTTTCAACATTGTTCCTCCCCCTCCACACTACCCCCTCCCATTCCTGTGTGCACTGAATTTGAGAACCACTTCACCAAACAATCCTAAAAGAGTCTAAGTGAATCCAAACAATCCTAAACAATTAAACATGACCCTGTCTAAAACATTTAAACATGGTAAACAATTAAAATAGCAATTAAAATGATCCTAAATAACTCTGTTTCCTAAATGCTATTAATCAACCCTAGATGATCCTAAATGAATTTCAAAAATCCTATACAACAGTAAAAGATCCTAAGTGGCCACAGAAGATCCTAAATGCTCCTTAATGGCTCCTAAAATTCCCATAGGACCCTAAACCTTGAATGAACCTACTTTACACCTAAAGAACTCACATGATGTTTAGTGACCCTAAATGACCTTGAACCTTTAAAAGAGTGCTCAGTCCTTATCCAGCCTACCTAGACCTCAGTGGTCTCACCCCATCCGCTCCTGGGACCCCCTTGCCTCCACCAGTCACTGTGCTTCGCACTCTGGGCTGCTGTCCTTCAAACATGCCAGACTTCTGCTTCCGGGCCTTTGCAGTCGACGCTCTTTCTGGAACGCTCTTCCCCCAGCTCATCACATGCTTGGCTCCTCTTTGATTCAGTCTCAGCACAACTCTTGCTTGCTAGTGAGGCCTTCCCTGAGCGTCCTGCCTCCAGCAGCTGCCCTCCTGCAGTTACCCTCTGCTTCCATCTTCTTCAAATCCCTGTTCACTGTCTGCATATATTTGTTGACTTATTTGTCTCCTCCTCCAGAACCCAAACTCCAAGGGGGCAACCCTAACACCTAGAGTAGGACCTGACCCTTGATAGGCACCTTGATAATCTTTGTGGAATGAGTGAGTGAATATCCAGATGTACCTTAAAAACAAAGACCGCAAAACGTCAAGAATGCCAACGCTAATAAGAACCTCAAGGTCTTGACCCAAATTCCTTAACAATTGTAATCCCCATAATCCTAACTAAAATGAATTTAGACGTCCCAAATTATCTAATGGGCCACAAATCTCTCCAAATGCTCCTAAGCCCTCTGAGATCCCAAACTACCTGAAATGGCCTAAGACTTCAAACAATCTTAAAGATACTGAAGAGGTATGAATTACTCAAAATGACTTGAAGCCCTAAATGATCTTCAGTCACTTTAAATGATGCCAAATGATATAAATCATCCTTAAAAAGCTCTAAGCAACCGGAAAAGAACTTAAACCTTAGAAATCTCTAAAAGACCTTCAATATTTTTTTTATTGATGTTTTAATAGTTTTTAACATTGTGAAATTTTGGGTTGTACATTTTTGTTTGTCCATCACCATATATATGTCTCCCTTCACCCCTTGTGCCCACCCCCCATCCCCATTGCCCCTGGTAACCACAATACAGTTTTCTCTGTCCATGTGTTGGTTTTTATTCCACATATGAGTGAGATCATACAGTGTTGGTCTTTCTCCTTCTGGCTTACTTCACTTAACATAATACCCTCCGGGCCCATCCATGTTGTTGCAAATGGGACGATTTTGTCTTTTTTTATGGCTGAGTAGTATGCCATTGTATATATATACCACATTTTCTTGATCCAATCGTCAGTCAAGGGACACTTAGGTTGCTTCCACTTCTTGGCTATGGTGAATAATGGTACAATGAACATAGGGGTGCATAAGCCTCTTTGGATTGTTGATGTCAGGTTCATTGGATAGATTCCCAGTAGTGGATGGCTGGATCATAGGGCATCTCTATTTTTAATTCTTTGAGGAATCTCCATACCGTTTTCCATAGAGGCTGCACCAGTTTGCCTTCTCACCAGCTGTGTATGAGGGTTCCTGTTTCTCCACATCCTCTCCAACATTTGTTGTTTTTTGTCTTGGTGATTATAGCCATTCTAACGGGCGTGAGGTGATATCTTAGCGTTGTTTTGATTTGCATTTCCCTGATGATTAATGATGTTGAACATCTTTTCATGTGCCTATTGGCCATCTGTATATCTTCTTTGGAGAAGTGTCTGTTCATTTCCTCCGCCCATTTTTTGATCGGGTTGTTTGTTTTTTTGTTGTTTAGTTGTGTGAGTTCTTTATATATTATGGAGATCAACCCCTTGTCAGATGTATGTTTTGCAAATATTCTCTCCCAGCTGGTTGGTTGTCTGTTCATCTTGATTCTGGTTTCGTTTAAGACCTTGAATATTTTTGAACCCTAAATGAGTCTAACTCTATAATTTTTTTTATTTATTTATTTTTTTCCCCTCAAAGCCCCAGTAGATAGCCGTATGTCATAGCTGCACATCCTTCCAGTTGCTGCATGTGGGACACGGCCTCAGCATGGCTGGAGAAGCGGTGTGTCAGTGCGTGCCCGAGATCTGAACCCGGGCCGCCAGCAGTGGAGTGTGCACACTCAATCGCCAAGCCACGGGGCCGGCCCTGCTTCTAACTCTAAATGCATAAAATATCCTGAATGAAAAAAAAATCACCCTAGTTCTAAGAGCCGAATCACTCTAAAGAAGCCAATCATTTCAATGACCCAATGGCTAATATGTCTAACAACCCTAATGTCCTAATGGCTGGAAATGGTCCCAAATGACCCTAAACCATCTTCAAACAGAGGGGTTCTTGGGGTAGGGGGTGGGGAATCTTATTAAAATGTTGCTGTAGATTCAGCAGATGTGGGGTGGGGCTTGAGACCCTGCCCGACTATCAAACTCCCAGGGGACGCTGATGCTGCTGGTCCACAGACCACACTTTGAGCAGCAAGGCTAGAAGCTACATACACTTGAATGACCCGAAAGGATCCTAAAAGAACTAAAACTATTCTACATTCTAAAATGTCCTCAGAGATCCTAAACAAAATTAAACCCTAAACACCCTACAGTTTCTTAAATGATGCTTAAAACCCTAAGCCCAAAATGATCCCACATGACCCTAAACTAACTCAAACAACTGTATGTGACCCTAGGGATCACAATAGACTCTAAAAGATCTTAAACCTTACATCTCCCTAAAGTGCCTTAAAAATTCAAATTTACTTTAAATGACTCTAAACCCCCACAGTCCAAAAGGCCCTAAAAGACCCAAGAGATCCTAAATATACCTAAAATCCCAGACTCCTTAAACAATTCTTATTGATCCAAAATTATCCTAAGCCCAAATTGACCTTAAATGATTTCAATGGAGCCTAGATCTAACGAGCCTGACTTTCTCAGGTTCAGTGATATTAATGCTAACAGCTCCAATGAACTTGACATTAATGACTCAGCAATGGAGCAGACACCTTGCTGATGGCCTGTCCTGACCCTGATCACCCCACACCCTAAGGACTCAACATCTATGCTCCCAAGAGCAGGGCTCTGCTTATACACCTTGACTTTAATCCTGACCCAGGAATGCTATTCACGCTGAACCAGAAGACCCTGACAATAGATTGATGCCTTCACCCTAATAATCCTAATGACACCAGGACAGTGACAGAGATTATCCTGAGGCTTACCTGGACCTAAATGTAACTTTGGTTCTGATCCGCAGAGCCCTGAACCCTAATAATCCTGACCTTAAACCCTAAACACTGAACAATGATAAGGCGGTATTAAGCTAGCCCAAGCATGGCACTGACTCTGATTCTCCTGATCTGGAGCACCATAAATCCTCACCACAACACTCCTTACCCTAAGCCCCATGTGCCCACTGTTGACACAAATAATCCATAATCAATCTGCAGATCAAAACTGGGGGGAGTTTATCATGAGCCTGGTCTGAGGACTAGAGCATGGGGGCTTCCTTCCCCAAGGAAAGAAGCAAACCAAAGAAGTAGGGGGTACAGAGAGATTATATACCGTCTGGGAACAAAGAGCATACATCACATAAAAGGAATGTCCCTTTTACAACAGTCATGAGATTGTTTTGCTAGCACAGCAGGTCAGTGGTCACAAGGTGAGCACAGCAGGTTGGTAATTAGTCCTTAGTTTCTAGAAAGAGAAGCTTATCCTTAAGGAAATGCCAATATGGGGGGTAGCCACATCCCTATCTTTAAGGGCATCATTCTTGTCTTTGGGACATTGTAAATGTTTAAAGCAGATGTACAATGCACACTCAACAGGCCACTTCAGGCCTTTCTGGAAAAACAAGGTCAGGCTGAATTAGTTTTAAGCCAAATGGCTTCCTCATATGCTCCAATATATCCCTTTTTTTTTTTTCCATTTATTTATCAACACCAACACCTGAGGATCTAGTTACAAAATAAGATGAAGTAATATTTTTTAGAAGTTCATTCCACTTTCGACCTGGGGTCGAAAAATCCATCTGAGGACTGTGCACCATGTTTTTCTCAATGTAATTACTGAAATTCATCCTGAGTTAAGACGAAAATAGTGCAGATGTTAGGCTTTATAAAACTAAATGTAAGCTGCCCTATAGTCATGAAGTTGCTTTCCAGGCTAGTGTGACATTCAGCATGTTGAGGGGAAAAAAAAAAGATCCCAGCAGCTGCCACTTAAAGGACCAGCCAGCCACAAGAATCCACACAGGATATTGCAAATGAATCCTGCTGAGTGATCATGACTTAACCTGCTTTATCCCCCCAAGGAAGATGCTCCAAAAATACATTTCCTGGAAAATTCAAGATGCGTAATATTGTCTTTCATGGGCGACATGTTGAAAGATAATAGTTTGGTTTCAATAAACCACATAAAGGAGCTAAAGTCCTGGTAATAAAGATTTTTCTCACAGTGTGTAATAATTTCTTTATTCAGAATTTGTAGAGAAAGTATGTTAAAGTCTACAGACCTAGCACAAAATCAATTTCACTAACTGAAAATAGATGCCAAGACGTGATGCTGAGTGAAAACAGCTAGTTGGTAAAAGATACAGACAGGATGGTACTATTTATGCATTCACATGCACGCACAAAAATACTCCATATATAAATGTATGGAAATAGATTGGAAGGGTATATAATTGTTCAAGGTTACCTTGAGACTAAGATAGAGGGGTGATGGTGGTGGCTTTACCTGTAATAGATTGACTTTTTTCAAAATATAGTTTCTCTTTTCTTCAATGATATTCATGCACATAGTTTATAATTTTTTATTTTATTTTATTTATTTTTCCCCCAAAGCCCCAGTAGATAGTTGTATGTCATAGCTGCACATCCTTCTAGCTGCTGTATGTGGGATGTGGCCTCAGCATGGCCGGAGAAGTGGTGCGTCGGTGCGCGCCCAGGATCCGAACCTGGGCTGCCAGCAGTGGAGCGCGCCCACTTAACCGCTAAGCCACGGGGCCGGCCCAGATGCACACAGTTTAAAGAGCGGATCAAGAACCAGTCCTCACTCCCATCCTCTCCACAACTGTCACCTCTTCCAGCCCATTCCTTGGTGTTGACCACTTTATCTTTAATACACTGATGTCACTCTTTCACATTTGCTAATCTGGGATCTTATCTTTCTGCACTTCCCCACTTTCTTGTGCAAATCCTAATTGTTGGTTAGATCCATGTACAGCCTTTACATTATACGACTATATAAAAGTTCTGTGTAAAGTTGAGCTGTGTACGGTACTATAATTATTTTTCCTTTTTTAGCACAAGCACAACTGTTTCCCTTGAAGTTAAAAATTATCTTTTTGTTTGCCTAGTTTTCTATGTATTTTTCATGAATTCAGCCTCATGCTAGTTTCAAATTCTCTAAACCTCTCATATGCTCAGTCTCCCATAGCAATCTGTGAATTTCCTTTTCCTGGAGGCTTGTCCAGAAATGGGTTACCTTCTGGGCCTGGTGTGTGGTTGTCAGGAGGGGTCTTTCTTCACTCTCTCCTGGACTCTCTTTGTCTCCCCATCTCTATCCCCTTTTTCCTACAAACCATATCTCCCTATTTTGGGTTTACTTCCTGCAGGACTGCAAATTCTGACTTCTCAGGCAATTGCTGCCCTGTAGGAATGCAAGCCCCCACGATTTAGGAGCTGCAGATTTTTCAAGAAAACCTAGAAATCCAGCTATGTGAGTCTCCTGATTTTTAACACTCTATCCCAGACAGATAAAGACTATAACCTGGACGGGTATATAGGTTGCCACTTTGCTATCTCTAGTCTAGCTACTTTGATTTAACTAGAGTCAAATTGGTCTCCCAGGCCATGCATAGATCCTTGTGTTTTATAGTCCGAGATTATTAAGATCTGGTGGAAGAAAATACATGTATTTCCCACACAGGGAAAAAGTGAATTGGGGGGGAGCTGCTAACCTTACAAGATTTGCTCAAGGTTTCTTTACTCATAAGGGTTTGGGTTAGGACTTGACATTCAGGGCAGACATGGGCTGTGGAACTGGGGCTCACCTCCTCCCTTTATCCCTGTAACCCTGGGATAAAGTTACGACTCCTTCCATTGCCGCCAACATTGCACCTACATCTCCACCATTCCAGCTGCAACGGGTGAGGTGCAGCCCCTAGTCTAATAGGGGACAACCCCTCCCCCTCAGCTAGGCACCATGGACACCCCAGAGCCCTGGAAGGTGGGGAGGCAGCAGAGCATCCTTCTCTCCTGAGGTCCCAGCAGGGGTGTGCCTCTTCCTCAAGATCATCTAGGCATCTGTCTGCATGGCTGGCCCAGAGGCCCATCCAGTCATTTTCACACTGGTGACTCTTTCTAGCCTGCCTACACATTCCAGCACCTTCACACCAACAAAAGCACATCCTGGCTTGAATCAGCTCTCCCAGTTCTGCCCCAGGCTGCCTGCCCCTCCTGACTTGTCCAGATCGAATTCTCTACCTCCTGCCCCATTTGGAGCTTCCTTTAGGTCCTGATGTGAGAGGGGCCAACAGGGCCATTTGGCTCAGGTTCAAATTCATGAAGGGCCTTAAATATGTGCCAGTCAGTTATCACCAGGTGAGATACAATAGTCTTAGTTTGGGCTCCTTCAGAAGCCGACTCTCAGACCCGGAATTGAGGGCTAGTAGTTAGTTGGGAGGTGATTCCAAGAAACACTGGAGGTGGATGGGAAAGTGTGACAGGGAAGGGAAGGAAGCCAACAGAGGGTGTGTTATCAATTCAGTTACCACCAAGGGCACCTGGAGCTCAGACCCACTGCATAGAGCCAGGGTAGGGCACACTTCGGAGTTCTCCCACTGAGCGGCGAGGGAGCTGGGGTATTTGCACGCCAACTTCCATTGGACAATGATTGGATGCTGCCCTTGGGAGGTGAGGGAGACATTAATTCCCTGGCACATCTGGCTTGCAGTGCACATAGGCAGCAGGCACACAAGTGCTGGCTATTAGAGGTTAGGCGTACATGCACAGAAATGGGGAGGGATGTGGACAGTGTCTGCTATGAGAAGTCATATTGGCACGTGTTAAGAGTGGCAATTTGTTAGACGTAAAAATTCAAACTATTCTACACTTATGCAAACTTGTTTCTGCATTTCTTCAGCTTGCGACTTCCTGGATGCCCTAAAAAGAAAATCCTCTCTCCTCCACGCCAGGGGACACTCTGGGAACTTATTTAGGGCCCACTTAAATAATCCACCATAATTTCCCTCTCTCAAGAGCCTTAACTTAATCACATTTGCAAAGACCCCTTTTCCATATAAGATGACATTTATAGGTTCCAGGGATTAGGACCTGATATCTTTGGGGGGCATTTCCCAGCCTACGACATTATGGAAAACCTGAACTAGTTTGGAAAAAGCGAGGTTAGACAAAAAGGATGCCCACAGTCAATTGGATGTTTAGTAGACAAGAAAATGCATAATATTGGAAGCCTGGAACATTGCCCAGTTATGAAAAACAAAGTAAGTAGAATAGGCCAAGGCAGGGCTGACCCCAGACTCCCACTCCCGGCAGCCCACTTCTTGGTGGTCATTCTCTTCTCCTAGGCCATCTTAAGGCCACCATGTATTTATGGGTAATTCCCAAAGTAGTTAGTGAACTGGGGAACTAACACTGGAAACAATTAAGATCCCAGGCACAGAGAGACAAGAAAGAGGGTGTCTTCATCTCTGGGAAGACAGTGTGTCCCAGGGGAGGAGCCAGTTGGTAACTCAGAAGGCGAGCCCTCCTCTGTGTAAGCCTCAGAGACATGCTGAAATTGTCCATTTTCTTGCTCCCCGCCCAAGCAATTCGCTCCAACCTGTCTCACTTTGGGTGAGTCGTCTTCAATCTCAGATAACGGCAGATGGCCCCATCTCAGATATTCAACTCAGCTTTTCTTTTTTTTTTAAATAATTTTTTATTTATTTTTTTCCCCCAAAGCCCCAGTAGATAGTTGTATGTCATAGCTGCACATCCTTCTAGTTGCTGTATGTGGGACATGGCCTCAGCATGGCCAGAGAAGCGGTGTGTCGGTGCGCGCCTGGGATCCGAACCCGGGCCGCCAGCAGCGGAGTGCAAGCACTTAACCGCTAAGCCATGGGGCCGGCCCATCAGCTTTTCTTTCTCTAAGGAGTCCAGGCCATTGGGTGTTTGGGGGCACTTTTGATATGCTCTCCTTCATTCTCCTCAAAGCACACAGTTGTCAACCCAAAGGTATCCACCAGACAGAAATAACGAGTGAAGGCATTTTGGGGACACACTGCTGAGTTTTCAGCCACCTGCCCCCAATACAGAAACTCTTTGTCCTTCAGACTCAGGGCTTAATTTATGCACTGTGTAAGCCAACCAGGCATCTGCTCCCTGGAACACTGGGCTTCCTTAGGCTATGTCCACAGGTTGGCCTGGGGGACTCTTAGGAGGGGGTAATTATAGAGCTCAGGCCAGGGGTTGGGCAGTGCCCTGGCTGCTGAAGGCATTTGGCCTGTCTCTTTTCTTCTGACTCACCCTTCGGCTGTGCTCCTGGGGCTCATTTGGGGGGATACATTGGTGCCCACTTGCTGATCATGCCAGGCCTTGGGGCCCTCATAGTGAGCCTGGCTCTTCCTGACTCTTCCAGGTCCTGCCCATTCCCTGCTGTGTTTTCCACCTGTGGTCACGATGCCCTCCCTGGACAACTTGGACCCAGTTGCCCACCTGCTGCCCAGGCCCCTCCTGCCACCAGTCCTCTAGTAGCTGCTCAGCTTGACTGTTTCCTCTTCCTTCTTCCTCAGACTCTGCCTGGAGGTGGCCCTGGGGCTTATCAGGTTGGGGAACTCTATCCTTCCTCCATCTGGCCCCCCAATGGTTTCCAATCATATTTAGAATGAACTCCTACAGAGTCTTCAAGGCCCTCATCACAGCCCCTGGCTACCGCCTCAACCTCATCTCACACATGCACCCTCCTGCTCCTTTTTGCTCACACCTGGCTCCCCACACCAACACATTCTCAACTTGGGCCCTTTGAATGCATGGGTTTCTCTTCCTGCCGCATCTTGGCAGAAAGAGACACCAGATCTTGGCATGGCTAACTCATTCTAGCTCATTCTCATTTTTCAAGTCTCAGCTCAAATGTCCCCTCTGCAAAGAGGCCAGACTGATCACCTTAGTAATGTCTTACTTCCCCAGTCACTCTTTTCATTATTTAAAAGTTTTTTACTGAGATAAAACCTACATACAATGAAATGCACCAATCTTAAACGTATAGCCTGAAGAGTTTTGACAAATGTATACATCTGTGTAGTGATACCCCCATCAAGATACAAACTTCCCTCAGTGTCTTGTTGGCACCTTACCTTGTTTCGCTCAGCTCTGTAGGACACTGTCTTGTTTATTAGTCTGTTTCTTGTCTGTCTCCCCATCTACAATGGAAGCTCCCAGAAAACAGAGATATCATCTGTCTTGTTCATTTCTGTATTCCTCATATTCAAGACATCCTTCTTGGTTGCACTGAATGAATGAATGGTCTTTTCCATCTGTATGAGCACATAGCCCCTGGCTTCTAACACTGCAAACTCAGCCAAGGTATTCTGTGGGGTTAGGCCTTGCCCTCCCCTCAGTGGAACGGAATTCAGGATGCAGGTACCCCTGGCGTGAGTAACAGTCTTAGTCCCTCGGCCTCTGTGGGAATGAACATGTCAGAGCTCTTTCCTCTACCTGGCACTTTGCCTCATCACTTCCACATCTTACACTCGCCCAGTCTGAGCGCACCATCTTGGAGAGTCATGGTCAGGGAGATCAAATGCAGTCCAAAAGCCAAAAGTCACTTACGTTAACCTTGGAGCGTTCAGGTGACGCATGAGTGTGTGAGCTAGAGTTTGTGTGCACGAGGAGTACCTTTCAAAATCGATTTCTGTTTAGGCAGAAAGTCCTGACAGACACCTTCCCCCTGAAATCATGAAGGTCTTTAAAAGCCAATCTCCAGGAGGTGGCGACTGTGGAGGCAGAGGATGAGGTGGCGACTGTGGAGGCAGAGGATGAGGCCGACGCCTCCTCGTGGTACCTTCTGGCTCTGTGACTCTATGAGGATTTCGTGGTCATTGCCCCGCCTGAGTAGTAGCTGAGTGTGGCTGCCCGGCTCCTCGTCCCAGGCCCAGCCCTGACAAAGATTTGGGGCTAAGAAAGACGGGCTCATCTTTCAAACTGGGTGAGCCTGAGGGTTAATGAGAACGCGAAAGGCAAGCTCCGCAGAAGGCCTCGTTCCAGGCATTCGGGCTGTGAGCGCTGCCGGCGGGTTTGTCACTCGCCCATCAAGGTCGGTGGTTTTAGGGCGCCCTCTGGTGGTCCAGACGCTGTGCTACTCCCACTCCCCCCCACCTCTTCTGAGCAGCGGCCGCCCAAGTGGGGTGGGAGAAGGAAAGACTACAACCTCTATTTTAACTGAAATAATTGAATTTTTTGAATCTTAAAATTAGTGACATTTTGACCTTGGTGGTTTGTTTGTCAGCCTCGTATCACGTTGCATAAGGTAAGGGCGGAGGGGTATCCTGGGAGCACATGAGAGCCTCTTAACCTGAGAGAGGCTGCTTGTGATGCCTTCCCTGGCTCAGTGTTTGGGAGATAAAGCTTTTGACACATCCCTGGTGTGTTTGATGCTTTCTTAGCTAGACTGCTCAGGTTAAAATCTTTGTTGCACTATTGTGAGCCCTGGATTACTCTCTACCCACCTCCATTTCTTCATCTGTTTAATGGAGATAATATTAGGATCCATCTCATGGGGCTGCTACAGGCATTAAATGCCTTTAAAATGTTTAGAAAAGTGCCTTGGTGGGGACTGTATAGGTGGCAGCAACTATTATTTTTTAGTTTTACCTAGACTAAAACTCTCGCAAAAATCCTAAGGGGCTTAAAAATTACTGCAAAAAATTTGGACTGAAGATAATATGAATAATGCAAATGCAAGAGGTTCAGAAGATGGACCATTAAAATTAATGATATATAAAAGCACATGTATATAATTAATAAATAAGTACTAGCACATATTAAGAATGCTCACTGAGTGGGTGTCCAATCTGAAAAGCTTGGGGACCACTGGTTCTGAGATGGATGGGGGTGAGGGATCCCCAATAGATGTGTGGGCTTCACCCTGTGCATCTCCCTTGATTCGCTCAGCTGCCCTTTGGGCTGGCAAGGGCTTCAGGGTCATCTTTCATGTGGGGACACTGAAACATAGACAGGTCGTCAGGCTTGTTCACAGTTACATGATGTGGTCACTGGCTGAGCCAGGCCTCTTGACTGCAAAGGCTGCTGGTTTTCACACGCTTCTAGATCCTTTCCATGACAGTTAACCTTTTATCTGCCCCATTCTCCTTGAATGTGCAAGAGGAGGACTATCAGCCTTTGCAACTTACCCTTTGGCTACCTTCTGCCCCCCTCCTACTCTCGTCTCTAAAGGATACGCAGGTTTGGAACCAGGGGAGCTCAGGGCTGGGTCCTGCTCTGATCTTTATTGATTCTGTCATATCCAGGGTAGAGAATGTCTTGCATAGTTTTTTTTCCTGGTCAGAGCCACTTTCATGGGGTTTTTCTGCCATTCTGGACCACAAGGTGGCTGTTGTACTTCTTAAGCCATGTCCAAAGCAGTTGCCAACAAGTAGGTATGAAGTTGCACACGATTAATGAAAGACTCCTTTGTTAAGTAAAAGTTTGTCTGTCTGAGTCAATCTCCAACAAAAGTCATTTCCAAAAAGCCAACTTGTAATGGTTTTATAGGACAGTTGCTTGGACTTCAACATAGACTTCTATTTCAGGAGTTCATTCAAATGTATAATGAGGGACTGGTCGAACATCTGCCACATGCCAGACACTGTTCTAGGTGCTGAGGATACCAGCTAAAGATACAGAAGACAGACAAGTTCCTTCCTTGCTCAGAGCTTACATTCTAGTGGAGAAAGGAGGAATAAAAATATTAACCACAAGTCACAAATGTGGCCATTGAATGAATATGCTCAGTCTTCATCCTCCCTGTATCCATGTGCCTGCCTGGCCTCATTAGGGGTGAAGGACACTTCGCCACAGCTTGACCTCAGGCTTAATCATAAAACTTGGTTTGGCCAATAGAATGTGAGTAGAAGTGGCAGTGTGTCCATTTTGAGCCTAGATCTTTAGAGATCTCACACATTTCTGCTTGCTCTATTGCTCCTCTGCTGTTGTCGTGAGAAAAACATGCCCAGCCTGGTCCCAGTGAGACGATGAGGGACACGTGAATCAGAGCTGCCGCAAACTGTCCCACAGCCTTCCCATGATGGAGCATAGCTGTCCAGCTGAACCCAGACTAGATTGGCTGAACCCCAGCCAACGTACAGATGTCAGCAATAATACAGGATTATGGTTTTAAACCATGGAGTTTTTTTTTTTTTTTTTTTTTTTTTTTTTGTGAGGAAGCCCAGCCCTGAGCTAACATCTACACTAATCCTCTTCTTTTTGCTGAGGAAGACCGGCCCTGAGCTAACATCTATTGCCAATCCTCCTCCTTTTTTTCCCCAAAGCCCCAGTAGATAGTTGTATGTCATAGTTGCACATCCTTCTAGTTGCTATATGTGGGACGTGGCCTCAGCATGGCCGGAGAAGCGGTGCGTCGGTGCGCGCCCAGGATCCGAACCTGGGCTGCCAGTAGTGGAGGGCGCACACTTAACCACTAAGCCACGGGGCCGGCCCCTAAACCATGGAGTTTTTAGGCAGTTTGTTACACAGCAACAGCTTACTGATACAGGTGCTTTGAAGGGAACAAGGAGCTGAGATAGATACAGATGAGCAGAAGAAACCTACTTTAGGCCTGATAGTTTGGGAGGGTCTGGTGAGAGCTGATGTTTGGCTGGGACCTGCAGGTTGAGAAGGAGCTTTCCACATGATGAAGGGTGGGAAGTAAGAACAGACAAGGTCCTGAGGCTAAAAAGAACTTGTGTTTCAGAAGCTGACAGAAGACCTGGGTGGCTGAAACAGAGTTAGTCAGGGGAAGAGGGGCCAAGATGATGTTAGAGAGAGGTACAGAGCTTTTGAGGCAGTGTAAGGAGTTTGGATTTTATTCCAGATACAATGGGAGGCCTTTAAAAGGTCTTAAGGAGAGAGAGAGATTGATTTTACGTTTTTAATAGACCATCCTTGTTCCTGTGTGACTAGAAGCAGGAACGCCAATTTGGAGACTGTTGCAGACATCCAGATGAGATGATGGCAGCTGGGACCATTTGGCAGTGGTGGTGCTGAAAAATGAGTGGATTAATAGTGCATTTTAGAGTAGACATCATAGGACCAAGACTTCTGGTTTGGGGTATGATGGAAAACTACCATCAGCTATCAAGTCCCCTCCCCAAAAAACCATTCCTGGAAATCCAGAGGAGAGAAAGGAAGGTAGATGAGATGATGGATATGTATGTGGCATTCGAAGGAGAGTGCAGAAGTCACAGCGGCGGTGTAGTAACTGGTATTTGTTGAGCACTTCCTCTATTCTAGGCACTGCCCTAAGCACTCGACCTTCTCACACGCCATGAGGTAGGTCATCATCCTCACTTTACAGGTGAGGAGATGGAGACGCCATGAGGATCAGTGACTTGCTCAAGGGCACTCACAGCTGGTAAGAGGATCAGAGTGATCTGGGGTTCGGCACAGTCCCTGTGTTGGCCATGCCCCAGGGGAGGACCCAGGAAAATGGTGCAGTAGCTTGCAAGGCTTTCAGAGGTCCCTTATTCAGGTCTGTGCAATACCCCCTGACACTGTGGCACCATCCCTTGGATACTTGGATGCTCAAGGCCCCTGAGCACCTCTCACACATTGTCTTGTGGCATAAATCTTTCAGGATCCTTGTCTACCCATCCCCAACCCTAAGTTGCAAACTCAGCTGTGCTCCCATCTCTGGATGGTGGCTGAGGCACCTGAGAAATCTCTTTCTTGGCTGATAATCTTAGCACGCATGGTTCCCCAGAGTCAACATTTGCTTTTTAACAAGAGTTCAGTTTTAAATGCATATAGAAAAAGTCAAGTTTTTTGAACCCAGTTTTATGCCTCTTTTGAGATCTAGAAAGTCAAATTCTGGGGCTGGAGGCAGGTTTGGTGGTGACGAGCATGGGGTTCTCTTAGAGCTTTAAGACATAGTCCTCGGGCAGTGGCTGGTTCTCACACGGGTCCCCCCACCGCAATACAATGAGCTCCTGGGCCAGCTGCGACTTGTCCCCTGGGAACCTCTTGATTTTCCTCTGGCTCTTTGTTCAATTTCCTTTCCTGCCAGCTCCCATTCTTTCCATCAGCAGGAAGAGATGACAAAACCCGGAGCCAAAACTTCCTTCAGCTGACCCGCAGCGTGCTGGGGACATCTCTGAGACTTGCAGAGAACAATGGAGCTCTCGTGGCGCTCAGGAGAGCCTGTGGGTCTGCTTCCTCTGAACCGTCTTCATCCTCACCTGCCGTTTTTGCTGGAGCTGTTCCCCTTCATCCCCATGGGTTGTTGCCTGTTGGAGGCTGTGCCTTAGGGGGCTATGAACATTCTTGTTTGTCTTCTGGAGGACCTGACACTCCTTTCTCTTAGGTCTGTACCTAGGACTGGAACTGACAGCCTGTCTCTGAAGACTGGTAAATTGAAGTCTGCAGGATTCTTAGGCCCGTCAGCCATTCTGCAGGTGGGCAGAGGGAGAGTCAATGTTGGCTGCGTATCTGAATGAGCCGCTCCTCCTGGACTCCTGGCAGCCTCTGCCCCACCTGTTCATTCAGTGTCTGAGGAAGATGCCCCAAGAGGGCTGGAGCCTCCTTCAGAGCTGCGGCCAGACCTTCTCAGCGGGATGGTCCAGTCCAGCCCTCAGCCAGGCCTGGCCAAGGTTTCTTGTGAACTGGAAATGCCTACACGAGAGAAGGAGGTGCCCTGGCCGGGTTCTCTTCTCTGAAAGCATGCGGTACATAAAAACAGAGAGGAAAACAGGGGAATGAGCGGGGGTGGGGTGGGGGGTGGGGGGAGGTGTTATGGGACCGGTTATATGACCTGTAAGTGGAAAGCACGATCGGAGACCCCAGGCTCTCCAAACCTCTGGCAGGGCATCTGGGGCCAGGAATGCCAACCTCCATGGTCTTGTTTTGGGTGGGGAGCGGGACGATGCAGAGCCAGGTGGATGCCCCTACACCAGGGCCATGACCTTCAGTTGAAGACTCCAGCCGCAAGGGGTGATCTTCCAACCTCATTGATGAAAATTATAAAAATACTGAAATTTATTAAAGGGAGGCGACAAGATGTGGAGGTTAAAGTGTGGACTTTGAAGCCAGACTGACTGCCTGGGTCCCCTGCTTACTGCCAATCATGCCTAGTCCCCAGGCCTCAGTCTCCCCTTCTGTTAAACGGGGATAATTATGGTGGCCGCCTGATAGGGTTGTGAGGGTTAACTAAGCCACAGGTGACTTCTTGAAACACGGCCCGGCTCAAACTAAGCACTCGGATGCTACCCGTTATTTTTGAAACTTTGAAAATAATAATCAGCATCTCTAGTTGTTAAATAATTTGATTTGTGTCTTCATTTTTCATTGTGAACTTTTTATTAAAATCATCACAGATCAGCAGAAGCAAGTAAAGTGCATAAGAGGATGGGTGGATATAAGAAGGAATGTGTAGTTTAATTAAAACCTAAAACAGAAAAGCAGCCTTCCACATGTCTGCCCCTTAGGCTCCCAAGTGGACAGGGCAGTGGCCACGCACCCTGGACCCTGTGCTTGGCCTCCAGAAACAGCAGACGTCCAGGGTCTTTTTGGGGCTGTCCCTTCTTCCAGGTCCCCCGGCCTCACCTTCATCAGCATCAACAGCGTCACTGACGAGGAGACACTAATCACGGGAGCTGCCTGGAGCCACTCAGGCCCTCTCCCTGGGTAGCTGCCTTAATGTTTGGTTGCTATTTTTTTTTTTTTCTTTTTTTTTTTTTTTTAAAGATTTTATTTATTTTATTTTTTCCCCCCAAAGCCCCAGTGGATAGTTGTATGTTGTAGCTGCACATCCTTCTAGTTGCTGTATGCGGGACTCGGCCTCAGGATGAACGGAGAAGTGGTGCCTCGATGCGCACCCGGGATCCGAACCCGGGCCACCAGCATCGCAGAGCGCGCACTTAACCACCAAGCCACAGGGCCGGCCCTTTGGTTGCTATTTTTAAACTCACTAGAAGGAATCAATCCACACCTCAGTCTTGGCCCCTCACTACTTCCATCCTCTTAGAATCTGGAGCTGGAGGGACCTGGGGCTCATCTGGTGGCTCCCTTGTCCTCTGCTGCAGGAATCCCCTCCATTGCACCCTGACAGAGGCAGGGGTGCTCGTGATGGGAGCCCCAGGTTTGGGGGTGACTCCCTGCCATTGCCCTGACACTCCCCCTGCACTGGAGCCCCTTCTCCGCTGCTGTCTAGGCCCTGCCCCGCCCCTGGCAGACCCCAGCTGTGCCTTCTGGGGTGGCACAGGGGCCCCTCCCTCCCAGGACAGGACTGAGAGTAGCTCCTATGCCTCCTCAGTCTGATCCTCGGCCACCCCCGGGAAGGGAAATGTGGCCCTCAGAGCCACCTTCCAGGGATCCAGGTACTCAGACAGAGCAAGGAAAGGAGGTCCCACACTGTCCTTGTGTGTCTTCCCCCTCCCCAGACCCCACCTCCCAGGGCAGGCACTAGCCGCAGCCCACTAAGGTTGAGGTCTTCCTGACACCCAGGACCAGCCACTTAATTCGCTGGGCCCAGTGCTAAATGAAGATGCAAGCCCTTGTAAAAAATTATTAAGAATTTCAAGGTGGCAACAGCAGAATATTAAACCGAGTGCAGGGCCCTTCTGACAGCTGCACAGGCCACATGCCTGTGAAGGTGGCCCTGAGGACAGAGGTGTGCCCTGCTCATTGCGTTGTTCTGGGATTTCTGAAGCTCCCTTCATGTTTGTTTATTTTGTTTTTTTCTTGGAGATATAATTCACATACTATAAAATTCACCCTTTTAAAGTGTACAGTTCAGGGCTGGCCCCATGGCTTAGCGGTTGGGTGCTCGTGCTCCGCTGCTGGCGGCCCAGGTTCGGATCCAGGGCGCGCACCGACGCACCGCTTCTCGGGCCATGCTGAGGCCGTGTCCCACATACAGCAACTAGAAGGATGTGCAGCTATGACATACAACTACCTACTGGCGCTTTAAGGGGAAAAAAATAAATAAATAAAATCTTAAAAAAAAAAATAAAGTGTACAGTTCAGTTGTTTTTAGTATATTTACAAAGTTGTGCAACTGTGATCACTATCTAATTCCGGAACATTTTCATCACCCCAAGAAGAAACCCCATGCCTGTAACAGTCACTTCCCATTCCTCCCTCCCTTCAGCCCTCGGCAACCACTAACCTACTTTCTGTCTCTGTGGATTTCCATATTCTGGACATGAGTCATACAGTACGTGGCCTTTTGTGTCTGGTGTCTTTCACTTCACATGTTTTCAAGGTTCATCTATTTTTCAGTCCTTTCTATGGATGAATAATACTCCATTATGTGGATAGGCCACATTTTATTTATCATTCCTCTGTTTTAGTATTTCCTTTTGAAATCCGATCTCCACACCATGCAGCAGGTACAGCCAAATGACTCATTTTGTAGTAATTATCCCATTTTCAAAGACTCACACATTTCCTCCCTTTAACTTATGTTTACTGATATATAGCTCATATATAGTAAAGGGCACACATCTGAAGTGTGTGAGTTGATGAGTTTTTACTTCTGTCTATACCTGAATAACCACCACCCAGCTGCAGATACGGAACATTTCATGCTCCCATCCGGCTGACTCAGGACTCCTCCCAGGCAACACCCCCTCCTCCTCAAAGTCCCTATGCTGCTTTCTATCATCTTAGATTAGTTTTGCCTATCCTTGAACTTCACAGAAATGGAACCACATTGTTACCGCACAAAATTGGGGTTCTCTGCCTGATGCACATGAACAAGCCAATTAATTATGGCATTAGCATTTGATGGGAGAAATCAGCTTTTATTCTGTGAGGTCAATCTCCAGGGAGACAGAGGGCATGTGCCCTCAGGTCTGTCTCCCCAATTCAGGTTTTGGGACAAAATTTAAGAGGTTAGGGAGAACAGGTTGGCACATGGAAACGCTAGCGGAACAGGTTTTGATTGGTGGGCTTCAAGTATTTACAGTAAGGTTCTAAACATTTATGATGAGGTTCTAAACATTTTTGCATGAGGTGGGGAAGGAATTTTAACACCGGATCTTCCTGAATGAGGGACATCTCGCTTCTGATAAGAGTCTGGCTGTCAAATTCTGGTGGTGTCGTGGTCCTTGGGTTCTGTAGAAGGAGGATCTTTGGTTCCAAGGTTGTTTCAGGTCACGATTTCCTCTTTTGCGCATGCCCTGGCTCCGTGACTTTGCAGTTTTTCTGAGAGACAATCCTTAATCACTCTGTTGATAAGAGATGAGGTCTGTCTGAACTGGCTCTAAATGGGCCCATGGTTACAACACAATATGTACTTTTTTGCATCTGACTTCTTTTGCTCAGCAATAAGTCTGTGAGATTCATTCGTGTTGTAAGTGGCAATAGTTCTTTTTGGTTGCTGTATCGAATTACATTGTATGGCTATACCACCGTTTATCTATTCTACTGTCCATGGACATGTGGGTTGTTTCCAGTTTGTAGCTATTGTGAATACAATTGCTATGAACATTTTTGAATGTGTCTTTCAGTGGCCATAAGCCCTCACACTGTTGGGTATCTACCGAGTGGTGGAATTGCTGGGCCTCAAAATAGGTGCCTGTGTAGCTTGAGTGGATACTGTCCAAGAGTTTTCCAAAGTGGGTTGTGCCAATCCCACCCACATGAGAGGTCTAGTTGCTTGACATCCTCATCAACATTTGATAATGTCAATCATTCTGGTATGTAGTAGTATCTCATTGTGGTTTCAATTTGCATTTCCCTGATGATGAATGAGACTGAGCGGTTTGGCCATTTGGATATCCATCCATTATTTTTGAGTCATATTTTTCTTCAGAGCCTGGCAAAGGGATAACGCCTTTCTTTTTCTCTGAGTTTTCTTGAAAATTCGCCCACGTTAGTTTATATTTAATTACACAAGTAGTATATGATTCCATTTTCATTGTTTTCTCACGCTAAGACTGACTATCACTAGTCCTTTAAACTGATGGGGGCAAACAATTTTATTGATATTTTAATGAACGTACATTTCTCTGATTGTTAGTGAGATGAAGCCTTTTTTTCTTATGTTAATTGGCCGCTTGAATTTCTTCCACGTTTTGCCTTTTCATATCCTTTGTCAAATTTTCTAGTTGTTTATCTTTTCCTCAATTGATTGTGGAAGTTGTTTATACATTCCATGTAGGAATCTGTTATATGTTGCAAACACTTTCTCTTCTTCTGTTGCTTGTATTTTTAAAAAGACTTTATTGTTTAGAACCATTTTTGATTTACAGAAAAATTGATAATCTAGTACAGAGAGTTCCCATATACCCCATGCCCAGTATCCTCTATTATTATTATTATTAACATTATATTTTATTATTATTATTAACATAATTATTATTATTATTAACATCTTACATTAGTATGGTATTTTTGTTACAAGTAATGAACCAATATTGATACATTATTTAGCCATCATATCTCCTTGGGCTTCTCTTGGCTGTGACAGCTTCTCAGACTTTTCTTGTTTTTGATGACCTTAATAGTTTTGAGGAGTACTGGTCATATTTTGTAGAACGTCAGATATTTGTAGACAAATCCCTCTATTAGATTTGTCTGATGTTTTTCTCATGATTAGACTGGGGTTATGAGTTTTTGGGAGGAATACATAGAAGTAAATTGCCATTTTACTCACATCATTTCGGAAGTACATATTATCAACAGGACTTATCACTGTTGATGTTGACCTTGATCACCTGGCTGAGGTTGTGTTTGTCAGGTTTCTCCACTGTAAAGTTACTCTTTCCCCCTCTTTCCATACTGTCTTCTTTGGAAGGAAGTCACCAGCACAGCTGTGCTTAAGGAGTGGGTAGTTATGTTCCATCCCCTTGAGGGCAGAATAGCTACATAAATTATTTGGAATTCTTCCACCCAGGAGATTTGTTTCTTCTCCCCCCATATATTAATTTATTCAATAATTTGTTTATATCAGTATGGACTCGTGGATATTTATTTTATTTGGGTTATAATCCACTACTACTTTATTTTGTTGCTCAAATTTTTCCCACTTTGGCAATTGGGAGCTCTTTCAGTTGGTTCCTGTGTCCCTTTGACATGCCCCATTAACATGGGTTTGTTTGTTTATTGTTTGTTTTTGAGCATTTCCTCTTTTCTGATACTACAAGATGCTCTAGGCTCATCTTGTGTATTTCTGCCCCAGTCTTAGAATCAGCCATTTCTCCAAGGAGCCATGGTTCCTTTTACTGGAGAATGGCATTAGACACCAAGAGCTAGGCACTGGGTGTGTTTGTTGCTACTAGGGTGATGTTTCTTTTAGGTCTTCTCAGCTGACAGAACAAGGAAATATATTTGTGTACACTAGCCAATATACCCATATTTATAAGAATTTGTATATGTAACGTTCTGTATCTATATTAAGCTAAACATGAGTTGATACTGATGTCTCCAACTCTGCTCCGTTACCACACGGATTATTCTAGCCTCCTCCCTTTGCTTCTCCGTGAATTCGCTCTCCAACAGGGAGGAACCTGGCGCCTACTGTCCTCCATCCATTTAATTAATTGTCCAATGGTATCAGAATTGTCAACCCACACCCCGTGGGAAACAACTGTATTAACTAGGGTAAAGTGCACAACACATGTGATTGAGAAGGACTTGGTGACTAAGCAAGGATGAGGTTAACTTGCAGTTGGTCTGTGGAGATTCCATGCTTAATCAACTCCAGGGGCATCTGGAAGTCTGGTAAAGACCTTTGGCCAAGATGTGGATTAATTATTCTTGCTGTTGGTTTACAAAGGGCTGTTTAAAGTCCAAAACTCTTCTGGGGACACCCTGTAGCAGCATGTCCATGTTATTTCTTTAAAATGTGAACATGGGTGGCACTTGGTTTACATGTTTATCCAGCCTGATTTTAGCTATGTGACCAGCAGGGGTAAGAGACCCCTCGGTAAGCCTGTGCCTTGGCTCCCCAAGACCCAGGTATCACCCATGTTTCAAGAAAGTGCTCACATATGTTTCTGAAATGAAGGATGAGACAGAAACACTTCTTCACGGTACTGATAATGCAATAAAGAGCATGTATATGCTTCGGAGCAGCTTGCTTGCATGATCTCAGCAACACATTCAGTAGCCAGAATAGCTCAAAATTATGACTTTAGGGCCAAAATAACATGATGTTAAATTCTGTGGATTCAAAAACAGGATTTTTAAAGAAATGCAAATGGTTAAACATGGAGGATTTGACTCTTTCCCAATGTTAGATAATTCTTTTCATTCATCAGAGAAAGAAATCTATGGTTTATTTAAAAGACGTGTCCAAAGACTCCAATAGAATAGAAGTACTTTCTAGAACTCAAGGCATCAGGGGGGATTAGAAAGCCACTTATTTCTGGAGCTAGGGGGTGGGGGAAATAGGGAGAGGCTGGCAAAAGGGTACAAACTTTCAGCTATAAGATGAATGAGGTCTGAGGATCTAATGTAGGTCATGGTGACTATAGTTGATAACACTGTATTACATAATTGACATTTGCTAACAGAGTAGAACTTAAATGTTCTCACACACACCCAAAAGATAAATATGTGAGATGATGGGTGTGTTAATTAACTAGGTGGGGGGGAATCCTTTCACAATGAATATGTATATCAAATCACCATGATGTACACTTTAAACAGCTTAAAATTTTATATGTCAATTCTACCTTGATAAAGCTGGAAGAAAAAAAAGAGGTAACCTATTTGTCTTCATCTCTCAGCTTAAGATATTCAGTGTTCCTATTTTTGTGTGTGACAGGCAAAAAAAAAAAAAAAAAAAGATCTTGCCGACTCAGATACAATAATACTGAAAGAAAGCTCCACGATTTCTGGCCCACATTTGATTCAAATACCCAGAACTGACTGCCAGAGCTTATTGCCTTTCCAAACAATCCGGAAAGTGAGTTAGGATTTTCTAATTTAAAAGAAATAAAGGATGAGAGGAGAATTCAGATGGACGTGAGACCTGAGGAATGGCTCAAGTCATCCTCCTAGAGGCAGAGATAGACACCGTCAGGGAAGATGACCCTGGAAAAAGGACCTAGTTTGTGTGTTTCTTCACTGCCCCCTGCTGGCCGGTGCTGGAACATTGGTTCCTCCGGTGGCTCTAGAAAGGCCTAATAGGATGCCATATTGTGGCTCTTGGGAGGCAGGGCCTCCTCAAAGCAAGGTGTTGAAGTAGAGGCAGTTGGGTTTGGCTGAGACCCTCCCATCAGGGAAGACCAGGCCTGGGAAGTGGAGGAACAACTTCCCTGGGGCATGTCAGAGTAGGTTCTGGTGCTTCCAAGAGAAGGGATAGGATCTTAGTGGAAGGAAAAGGCAGTGTAATTCGGGAGTCAGACAGGTAGAGCGGCAGTGAGGACCTCATCTGAAGGCTCTAGTCCCTGCAGACAGCCTGACAAGATTGGGGCAGCTGCTGTGTAGAGGAATGCAAGGTGACCAAAACACACTGTTGGGTTTGGAGGTGCTCACAGACCCCTATGAGTGATACACTTGTAAATGAATAATTGTGTCACTAAGTGACAAAGGGGCTAGTTATCTCACCTAGAATCTTAGGAAAGGTCTCCTGGAGATCGTGTCTGAGCTGGTCCTGAGGTGTGAGTAGGAATTCCTCAGGGGATGGGGAAGGGCTTGAAAGGGTTTGGCTGTATGGTAGAACTGTAAGGGGATTATGGAAGGTGAGCTTGGAGAATGAGGCAGGTCTGGGTTATGAATGATTTTTCGTGCACTTTGTTGAGGTGCCATGACCTTCTGTGCACAGCGGAATGCCCTTAAAGGATTTTGAATAGACTTGAAGCACTCTCAAAAACAAAGAACAGGAGATCCAAAACAGACTGTAGCGATCACTTTGTTCTGCTTTTCTTGAAGAATCAGAAGTGTTTACAACCTGGATTGTTTCTGATACATCTGAAAGATGTTCTCATAAACCTGCCATATCTCTTTTCAACAATTTTGTACTTTGCCTTTTTTTTCTGTAAGGAAGTTTCGCCCTAAGCTAACAGTTGCTGCCAATCTTCCTCTTTTTTTTTGCTTGAGGAAGATTAGCTCTGAGCTAACATCCGTGCCAGCCTTCCTCTATTTTGTATGTGGGTTGCCGCCACAGCATGGCTGATGAGCGGTGTAGGTCTGCGCCAGGGATCTGAGCCTGTGAACCCTGGGCTGCCTAAGCCAAGGGCACCAAACTTCACCACTACGCGTGGGGCTGGCTCCTGCACTTTCCTTTTTTTTATGGTGCAGGTAGACGCGAGAGCACTTGGGCTTTTGTGTGAGTGGGAAGGCAAAGAAATTCATCCCAGATTACTCTGAGCCATTTATAGTGACATTGCTCTGACACTGATGGAGATAGACGGAGTTCTTTCAAGATGTGATAGACTCTTCTAAGTGGGTGTGGAAGTAGTAGGCAGGAGGAAACTGGGCTTCCACGGGTAAGATAGCATGCATTCACTAATTCATTCATTGGTTGATGCACTCAGCTCTGCACTGGGGGCTTGGGGGGATGTAAAAGCAGCAGCAAGTCCAGCTCTTATCTGAGGAACCCATATTCTGCTTGGAAATACATGGAAGAAGGAGGCAATGTCAGCAAAGTAAGAGTGCAGTATGGTCTATAGGTAGGTGTTAAGGACTTTTCAGTGGGATACAGAAGATATTTGTGGAATCGGAGATGAGCTTTGCTGTTTTTGAAGTAAGTGATGGACATAAATGGTGGAGTGCAATTGGGGAAAATTCTAGGCCTGAGGTAGGGCCAAGAACAGATGGATGGTCTCATGTAGGAAGCCATTAGGATAAGGACCACAAATCTAGGAACACTGAGACCATGGACAGAGAACATCTGATGGCGTAGGAATTGCATAGCAGGCCAATACTCCCCTGCAGGCCCAGAGACCCTGTTGCATCTTGTCTTAGTCAGTTTGGGCTGCTACGACAAACTACCATAGACTGGATGGTTTATAACCGACAGAAATGTATTTCCCAGAGTTCTGGAGTCTGAGAAGTCCAAGATCAAGGCCCTGGCAGATCCAGTGTCTGGTGGTGTCAGGTTTGATTCCTGGTTCATAGACGGCTGTCTCCTTGCTGTGTCCTCACATGGTGGAAGTGAGGAGGGAGCTCTCAGGGCTCTCTTTTATAAGGGCACTAATCCCATTCATGAGGACTTCACTGTCATGACCTAATCACCCCCAAAGGCCCACCTCTTAATACTATCACATTGGGTGTTGGGATTTCAACATATGAATTGGGGGGGGGGGTGGGCACAAACATTCAGTCCATAACACATCTCATTCCCCACCTCTGGGCACTCAAGTCTTGTAAATTCGGGCGTTGTATCTGAGACTGTAGACTCTGGAGCTAATAGTTGTATTTTCATGATCTTTAGCGCTCATGCAAGATGAGCTGATAAAGCACTTCTTTTGTGAAAGATCTCTATAATTAGAAGTCGAAACTACTCTCATCACATCTTTTGATGCTTTCATGCATACTCTTTTGCTAAACCATAACTTTTTTTTTTTTTAACTATTGCCCTAGTTTTTAGGTGATTATCCACTCACTTGTTGATGGACATTTAAGTGTTCTCCAGGTTTGGGCTATTCTGAATGATACTGTTATGAACACTCATGTACAAGTTTTTGTCATCTCTCTTGGATGTATTCCTAGGAGTAGGATTGCTAGGTCATGTGTTTAACTATTAGAAACTGCCCAACAGTTTTTCAAAGTGATTGGACCATTTTTCACCCCCACCAGCAGAGTAGGAGAGCTAGGATGGATTTTGATGTGCCTCCTTCCCACTTAATTTTCAGGTCTCAGCACAGACTTCAACCCCTAACATCAATACCCAAATCCCTTTTGCTTGTGCATGGCATTCATCACATGTGAAATTAAGTAAAGAATCATATTCATTGTGTAAGTCTGTCCCCACTATTGACCTGCTCTAAGCTCCTTGACTCCATCACAGTGGTCTCCATCACTGTGTCCCCAAGGCCTGGCACAGATGCACAGCACATGGAGCAGCTTAGTAAATGTGTGTTTCCTAACAGGCTGGCCAGTGGGATGGAGTCCAGCTTAGCTGTCCTACTTTCAGTCCAGCACACGGGGTTCATTGTATTCTGTTCTCTGGTGATCCCAGGGTTTCATTTCTCGCCACCGCCCCACGCACAGTCTATCTAGAGTTAGACCGGGCTGTGTGCATGCAGTGTGCACATGTGTCACCTCTTTCTAGCCCTGTAAGCCTTTGGGCACGTTATTCCCTCTTACAAGTATGCCCTCCTTGCCCTATTCTCTCACTTTCTACTGGCCTCTGCTTAACTCTCATCTCTAATATCTCCAGGACCAGCTAATTGTCCCTCCTTCAAGCTCCCATAGCAGCCCCACTGGTCCCCTTTGAGCCCCTGATTTTACCCCATCCTTGTGGACTGTGAACATTCCAAAGCAATATATCCTAAGATTTTCCCCCCTAAAATTCAGCCTAGTTTAGTTAGAAAGCATAAATGACCACCCTTTAAGTCTTGAAAATATACTTAAATATATAAACATAGCCAGTTATAAAGCTACTGAAATAAATTCTGTCCCTAAGTTAAATGACTTTACTGTGTAACAGGACTGAGTGCCATGAAGTACAAATTTGCCTGTATCTGTAAAGCTGAGTGATGCTGTGCGTGTGGCTTCACCGTGACATGAGAAGATATCCTGGAGTGGGAGGAATTCTGGGAGCTCCAGCATGCCCCTTGGGAGGAGAAACGGGTGAGGCAGGTGGTGAGGACAAGGGAGTCAAACACAAAGGAGGATCTAGATGGGCCACCTCAAACTCGTCGTTTGCCAGACTTGACCTTCTTCCTCTCCTGGATCGCTCCTGCAGCTCTGGCTGCAGCCCGTTCCCTACGCAGAAACTAGGGCTGTCTTTCTAAATGCAAGCGTGATATGGCATTCACCTTAATGACCTTCAGTGCTCTCTCTCACCTACAGCCTCCATCCTCAAGGTGTGGTCCGTGGACCAGCAGTGTTGGCATCATCTGGAAGCTTGTTAGAAATGCAGAATCTTGGGCCCGTCCCAAACCTGCTGAAGCAGAATCTGCGGTTTACCAATATCCCCAGGGAATTCGTGTGCCCATTAAAGCCTGAGAAGTGCTGTCCTATAGAACACAAGAAGAGGGACTGTTGCCTGGTCTTGCCCCTCTCATCCTCCAGCCTCAGGGCATCACTCTCCTCATACACCCCCTCATCTCCACTGGACTGAACCATTCAAGCAGCTCCTTGAATGTACCACGGTCTTTTTGTTTTGCAATGATGTTGTCTCTTTCTTATCTTCTCCACCTGGGTTCCCTCATTGATCCTTTCCAACTTGCCATCTCTCGAAAACCTTTCTTGCTAGTGCCTA
The DNA here is from genome assembly GCF_057802395.1 of Ceratotherium simum simum. Classification (NCBI taxonomy): domain Eukaryota; kingdom Metazoa; phylum Chordata; class Mammalia; order Perissodactyla; family Rhinocerotidae; genus Ceratotherium; species Ceratotherium simum. Next base: position 32,485,046 of record NC_141920.1, on the reverse strand, counting down.
TGTCTAGTGTTCTGCCACATGCATGGTCACTGTCCACTTCCCCATCAGGCTGTGAGCACCTTGAAGGCAGCCGTGGTGACTCATTCACTGTGGTCTGCAGAGCTCTGCGGAAGGTCAGGCATGTAATAGTCAATAAAGATTTACTCCAGCGGTGGCCCCAGGCACCATCTCTCTTCTGCTCTGGCCTCAGCCCTTCTTGCAGCAGCTGTGTGTCCATCTGGGTCTCTGCACGCGGGAGTGAGAGATCTGGAGGGCAATCTTCAATCCATCTCCAGCCCCCCACTTGAAATTACTTCAGCTCTGCTTTGAGAGGGCTATAAAAATTGTCTATAGAATGAATGAATGTGTGTAAAGGTTACAAACTAAACAGCTAAATTAGTTGTGCTAGAGCCGGTCCCAAATTCTCCCAAGATAGGACTGTGCACATCTCTTCCAAGTTCACAGTCAGCCATGTTACCCTGGTAACTTGAAACTGGCCAAGTGTATTAAGCATGATTTTTATTTTCTGTATATTGTGATGGTTGGCATTTAAAAAAAATCTTTCTGCCTGGGGAGAGACTGCCCTCCCTGGGCCAACCAATTCTTAGAGATAGCAAGTGTTCATTGGGGAGCATGCCTTTGATGTGCAAACAAACCTATCGTGAGCCTGACCTCTTTCATCAGGCCTGTGCACCCCGGGAGGCAATATTCCTCCACTTTAAAGGGCCAGGTACCAGCAAACCAGAGCCTGCCACTATAGCCCAAAGCCTGCTGAAATTATTTAAGCTAGCTCGTCCTAAACTATTTACTCTGCCTTGCCTTTCCCAAGGAAACCCCAAGAAAGGCCTCTGACCTAGGCTTTCCAGTGCCTCCTGACCAAAGCCTAGGGTCTTCCTGTGGTCCTGCATGGCCAGCCGTGCCTCCTGTTTCCAGGGAAACTGTAACATTAATCTTTTCCTTCAAGGGCATTGACCTCTTCATGTTGTCACTCAGTCACCTATATAAATTAAAACCCAGGCATGGAGCACCACGTCACTATTTATACCACAGAAACTGGCAAATGGTACAAATCAGAGCTCTCTGCCCCCCTCGACTTGCCCCACCCAGAGAGCTGGTATATCAGTGCACCTCTGTTGTGTGTGTGTGTGTGTTTGTGTGTAAACACCCTAACAGCAGGAATATTCCCTTTCCTGCTCATCTTTATAGCTCCAGTGCAGAGTAGACTGACACATAGAGGAACTCAATAAATGTTTGTTGAAGGAAGGCATGGATGAACCCACAAAATGCCCAAGATGAGGCGGAGAAGGACATTAGCTAAAATGTGGAAAATAAGTTAGGGGCTGAGATAGCGCCCAGAGGAAAAATTGTCTGTAATTCTAAGTAAAAGCCATCTGCCAAGGCAGAGGGCCAATGATCTTGAAATCTAGATGAGGCGGCCCCACAGACAGGCTCAGGTCCTGCCCTGGGTGAGAGTCTGGCAGCTGGACTTCTGGAAACATCCGTCCCCACAGGTCAGCATCCCACAGGTCAGCATCCCCCAGCTAGAGGGAGCATGTTTGCAGACCACAGTGAGTTTGAAATTCCAGGAGGAGCTTTTTAGAGTCTGCTCTTGTGACAATGAGACCAGAAAAGCCCTTTCACTTTGGCTTGGGACCCTCCACCCTTTGGCTATGCCACGTGGGCCAAAAGCTGAGGGAAACCCACCAACCCTTTGCCTCCTGCTCCCTTTTATTTTGTCCCGAGGGGAGCAGAGGTGATTATGGGGTTTGACTTAGGCACAGGATAAATGACATTTAAGAGATGCTGAAAGGGTTCTGGACCCACGTCCAATGTGTGTGTGTGAGTTTCCCTACACATCCAAGCAATTCTCTGACACCATCTGGGTGTCCTATAATTCAACTCAATTCTGACACCATGTACCCAGAGAGAGCATCAGAGCCCACAGGTTAAGGGCTCAGTCATACGAGACTGCTGCCCACCCACTCCTTCAGATGCCCTTCAGGGCATCACCTGCATTTCTGACTGACCGGCTATAGATCTGAGGTTCCAACGACCCTCTCTTTGGGCTCAATTAATTTACTAGATTCTCATGGAACTCAGAGAAATATTTTACTTACTAGGTTACTGGTTTATTATAAAAGGATATAACTCAGGAACAGCCAGATGGAAGAGATGCATAGGGCAAGGTATGGGGAAAGGGCAAGGAGCTTCCATACCCTCTCCGAGCTTGCCATTCTCTCCAAATCTCCACATGTTCAGCAACCCAAAAGCTCTCCAAACCTCCTCCTTTTGGGTTTTTATGGAGGCTTCATTTCATAGGCATGATTGATTAAATCATTGGCCATTGGCAATTGATTCAATCTCCAGCGTGCCCCGCCCACACCCCTGGAAATCAGGGGGTGGACTGAAAGTTCCAACCCTCTACTCATGGTTAGTTCTTCTGGCAACCAGCCCCAATCTTTAGGTGCTTTCCAAGTCACCTCATTATATAAACCCAGTTGTGGTGGAAAGGGGCTTGTGAATAACAAGACACCCATTTCACCTTTATGGCTCTGAAGCAATTTCAGAAACTGAAGACAAGAGACCAAATATTATAATAAAAGATGCTTCTATCACTCAGGAAATTCCAAGAGTTTGTGAGCTGTGAGCCAGGAACTGTGGGTAAAGACCAAATATATATGAAAAATATACTTCGGTTACCTGAATGACCAAATATGTATTTCTTATCAATCACAAAATTGCAGATGCCATAAGCTCCTTCATTTTGTTCTTGATTGCTATGTAGCCCTGAGTCAAAACAGCTAGCTAAAAAAATTAGAAACCTTAGGGGCTGGCCTGGTGGTGTAGCAGTTAAGTTGGCGCGCTGTGCTTCGGTGGCTGGGGTTCACAGGTTCAGATCCCCGGTGTGCACCGATGCACTGCTTGTTGAGCCATCCTGTGGCAGCGTCCCACATAAAGCAGAGGAAGATGGGCACGGATGTTAGCCCAGGGCCAGTCTTCCTCAGCAAAAAGAAGAGGATTGGCATGGATGTTAGCTCAGGGCTGATCTTCCTCACACACACACACACAAAATTAGAGACCTTAATTATGGATTTGGAAATTCAAGTACAACACAATTGATATGGGTCTCCCCTAACCAAGTCCCAACCCTGGATCCTTCCCTCTGCTTAGTCCTTGAAAATCCCTCTCCTTGGCGTTGAACATTGTTTCTTGAGCCCAGAGCTCTGGGGGCATAACACCCCACCCTATTGGAAGCTGATGTCACCTCTGATGAGCCTGAGTGCATAATTCTATCCATGGATGGTCTTCTCCTGGCCCCCTCCTCTCATAACTTCCCACCCTTGCCCCCCTCCCTCCATCCAGGGAGACCAGCTGTGTTAGGACCTCTGGCCGTGACTTGTTTCCAGCTTCCTCGAGTTCCCCTCTGGCCTTCTGCCAATTTCCTTCCACAATTTATATTCAAGCCTGTTGGAGGTAAAACAATCTGTATTGTTGAAGAAGGCAATGCTTTCCCACAAAAAGATTAAAATAAGATCTGGGAATTCCAAGGACGGACTGGGTGGGTGAGAGGATGGAGATAAGAACTTCAGACCAGCATAGAAGGAAGCATCTTGAGGACACAGTGACACTCAAGTATTGGAGGATAAGCTCTTTTTGGGGGTCAGCTCTGGGCTGCATGCAGCAACCAGGAAGGTCCCTTTAGAAGGAGGGTGGTCAGCGCGTGGGACCGATTTCAGTCTGAGGCCTCCCGTGGGCCCAGGTGAAGGCTCCTATTTGCCAAGGGAAACAGCTGTTTTTCTGGAGCAGGCTTTCAATGGGCTGGAATGGGCCCACTACCAAGACATAGTACCTAAGTCCCATTTTGCAAGGAGTGTCTGACTTATGCCTATTTTGCAGGTGCCTATCATTGCCAGTGGCATGGGAGTTTGCTTCCTTCTCTTCCACCAGGGAAGCTGGTGCCCAACTGAAATGGGGTCTTCCGCCAGCAGTGAGGACCAGAGCCTGTGCTGTGTCTGACTGTGCGGCCTTGGGGCAGAGAGAGCTAACACGGCACCACTGGCTTGAGCCGGGTTTGCTGGAAGTTTGCTCTTCAACAGAGCAGCCTCTGAGCTTTCACCTGGGGAGTGGAAACTTGCCACAACACCACGTCTATGTAAGTCTCGATCACCTGCCCGGTGTGTGTGGGCTGCCAGCGTGTTCTCACTGCCTGCACGTGGGCACACGGGCCCCACTGTCAGCGTTTCAGCTGAGACCTTGGCAGACTCCAGAAGGTGCCACGCAGCAGCACGTGGGCATCTTAGGGCGTCCCTGTCTAGCCATATACAGCACATGAAGCAAAAGTGTTGGGTAGAGATGAAGGGCATGACCAAACTGCAGTAGGGCTGGGGTCCCTGACCCAATGCCCGTCACTTGTTATCAGAAAGCTTGTAGAGGGCCGGCCCTGTGGCTTGGTGGTTAAGTGCGCGCGCTGCAATGCTGGTGGCCCGGGTTCGGATCCCGGGTGCGCATCGAGGCACCACTTCTCCGTCCATCCTGGGGCCGAGTCCCACATGCAGCAACTGGAGGGATGTGCAGCTATGACGTACAGCTGTCTGCTGGGGCTTTGGGGGGAAAAAATAAAATAAATAAAATCTTTAAAAAAAAAAAAAAGAAAGCTTGTAGAGAATGTGGGCAGCTCAAGACAAACTCATGGCCACCACTTGGGACACACCTCGTTAAGACCAGAGGGTGGGGTTTCTAAATGTTGCCAGGCACATTCTAAGCAAGGTGGGGTTCGAGGAGCTTCAGGGAGATGCTGGTTGTCTGCCTGAGCTCGGAGGGGAGGATCAGCGTGGGCCACTTTAACTGTGTGCTTGGTGCCTGCTCCTTTTGGTCTTTATGACCTAGAGGGCGCTGTCGTTAGAATGCAGATACTTGCATGTATAATTTTACTAAAAATTTTACTAATTTTTACTAAAGTGTAATTTTACTAAAAACCTTACCCTATGCCTCCCCTGGCCGTTCAGCAGTGTGGAGTTGCGCAAACACACCACACTCTGGGCAGGAAGCCCACACACACACCACCTTCTTTTCAGGCTTCTCGTCCAGATATTTTGGGCCATGGAACAGGTTTAGAATGGAAATTGCCAACAGTTTTAGGATTTTCAAATGGTTCTTATGGTCAGAAGTTACTTGGGAAGCTTTAGGTGTGTCGTCTGCAAAGGGGAGAAGGTGCTCAAGCAGTGTTTGTAGAAAAGGTGGCTTCTCGTGCTTAAACGACATAGAAACTCTTACAAGTTAACTCCATACACTGCACGTGGGAACTGGAATTGCTCCAGCTGTGTGGGAACATAATCCAGTTACATCTAGAAAAATTTACATTACACACGGTTTTGTTTCACAAATTCTGCATGTGTAAATCTATTGCATAGAAATAAAAGTAACAGATTGCAAGCTTGTATGTACAAGGATGTTTATTGTTTGCAGTGGTGAAAAACGAAACAACCCGAAGGTCTATCAACAAGGAAATGATTAAATCAATCAGTGTCCATCTGTGCTGTGGAATATTACACAGCTGTCTAAAAGGACAAGTTCACTAACTAGCTGGCTGTTGAAGTGTAGAGAGGTTCGTGATGCAGTGGTAAGTTAGAGAGGCAAATTGCAGAAGAATAAATGTGATATGATTATTGTATTTTTTAAAAGGAGTACTCAAACAAAAACCTCTCCCTTATATATCTGACCACAGGGAAAGTATGGAGGCTACATCTCAGGAGGAAGGAGGGGGTGAGTTGGGGAAGGTAGAGGAGAGGCAAGAACACAAATATCACAGGAAAATGAAAAAAGCATAGAATAAAGTTAAGGAAAATTTAGAATATAAAAGCTCACCTATATTATTATTGCAAATATGTACATTTTTATATGCAAATGGGTAAGGACTAGGAGATTATAGGGTAAAGTAAAAACACAGATTTAATCAGATGTTGGGATCACGGGCAACGTTTTGTTTGGATTTCTGCTGTAGTTTTAATGTCACTTTTACAATAAACATATTTTAAAAAGTCAACACTCAGAAGGAACAAGAAAAGTGATGGTTGGTGAAATTATTCACATTTAAAATGACTCTTCTAAGAATAAATCAGAAGCCCCTCATAATGTCTTGCACATAGCAGGCACTCGACCACCCTTTGCTAAAGTGAAAAACCAGACTCACAAAGCCTTGACTTGACCTCATAATTCATAAACATGAGCAAGGATGATCAAGCACAGACAGTTCCAATTAAAAGCTTCATAAAAAAAGGTTGCATTTGAATCACCATGTCCAAATTCACCTCCTGCCCCACTTAAATCTGGTTTCGGGAACTATTAACAAAATGAGAAAAGACAGCAATTATAGAAAATGTATTACATCATGGCCTAAGTGTTCTCAGCTAAGAAATGAAGTCATTTTGCTTACGTGGCTATGCGTGCCCCTGTAATTAAACTCAGGAGAGCCGGGACTTGAACTTTCAACATCAGCCTATAAGTACTTGTTCTTTCTGTGTTTATTGCTATTGTTGTTATTTAGAAAAAAAAAAATTGACATGCAAGAAATAACCTCTACATGTTCTGTTCTTTTATCTTGCTTTCTGATCTAGAATTCAACAGGATTGTAAAAGCAGGTGAGTGCAGGGCTGATAACACAAAACCCAAAGCTGCCTCTGGCTTCTTCCCACGCTGTGCTGTATCAGCCCAGGGCGGTGTCTCCGTGTACCCAGCAGAAGGCTGCTCCCCTGGGCTGCCCGCCCCCAAGTCCTCCACCCGCTTTCTATGTTAAAACCTTCCAAATGTATCCTTGTGAAGAACGCTGATAACAGTGGAGGCTCAGAACAAGAGGTACCGTTATCAACATTCATGTTCTAAAATACTTAGGATAAACTGTCTGACAATACACTTTGTTTTCCCTTACAGACTGTCTTTAAAGGAAAATTGATAATATTCATCAGCTGTTGTCTCCAAATATGGCTCAACAACTCCTGGGAGACTCTGAGGGTACCCTAAAGGGCCTGTGGGGGCATCTTAGAGCATTAGATTCATTATTTTAATTTAAATTGTATTCATATTTTGTAATATATATTTTAAACTATTATTAACTAATAATATCTTGTAATATATATTCTAACTAATAATGAGTAGATAAGTTGTGTATCTACTCTTGCTTATGGCATGGATGAATTCTGTATTGGGTCTCCCTGAAGATATAGTTTCTTTTCAATTTTTTTGGTGAGGAATTTTTTTTTGCAGTGATAAGTGGTTCACAGAAATGATGGCCCCTTGCCAAAGTGGGGGTAAGAGAACGGCTAGAGACTGTCGTGGAGTCCCTGTGTGAAGGGAGTATATTTGAAGATGCCCATAGGCATGTGCAGAAAAACATGCACATAGGGTTAGGGGAACATTAGAAAGCAAACATGTCATTTAAAAATATTTTCTTAAATACACGGACTATTTCAGAGATGGGAACAGCAAACATTTATCCTTCTTGTGAAAAAAATCTTTGTGCCACAGACACATCCCGCTCTAGATCTAGTCTGCTCTGGGAGTCAGCGTGGCAATACTGCCTTACAAGATGATTTCTGGAACTTTGTCTAGCTTTATTTCTATGTTAGTTTAATTCTTTTATTATATCTTAGTTTAATTAGAGGAATTAAATGAAACCTCCATGTAACAACGTATTGAAATACATGGCCGTCAGCTCAGCTGTTTTCAGATTTCTAAAAGTGGAGTTTCCCCAGTTTCGTTAGAGATATGTGTTTGGATTCGGGCCTTGCGTGCCATAGGGGATCACAGACGGCTCTGGGACTGCCCAGAGAGGAAAATCTGGGGTTAGACAAGCCAGGGTTAAATTCCGGCTTTGCTGCTTTTGAGCTGCTGTATCTCTCGGAGCCTCAGTTTACTCATCTATAAAACGGGAATAACACCTACCTCTGAGAGTTGTTGGGAAGTACTGTGAAGTGCTTGGCACAGTCCCTGGTGCATTCTTTTACCTATTCACCAAACATTTACTGCATAATATGGTGTGCCAGACACTCCACCGGGCGCTGAGAATGCAGTGATGGACAAGCCACTGTGGGGACAAGGCTGGAGGGATGGATACACAAGCATTTATCAAATACAAATACCAGAGTGAACACTTGGGCGCGCTGTTTGAAGCGCCGCAGCATCACTGCTCTTTGGTACCTTCAGAACAGGTGTGGCTTGGGGCTGGGGAGAGAACTGGGATAACTGGCCTGGCTCAGCTCTGTGGCTGCCAGCCTGCCTGCAAGCTTATTTCACGATAAACCAAGTGAAAACCGGCAGGCAGAGCAACACAGGCTGGTCCACGGCGACCCGGAGTCCCGCTCCGCTGTCCAACCAGAAATCGCAGTGCTTGACGGAGCAGAGCTCCCGGATCAGCCGCCACAGGATCCGCTGGTGAAGCTTGTCGTCCTGCTTCTCTCGGGACAGCTCCTCCTGGTTCTCTGCCTGGGTAGCGTTGATGCAGCTGATGACAAACTTCTCCTTGGTCACGTTGGCCTCGGAGCAGCCGTTGTAGTGGATCTCGTCAGGGAACTGCCAGTAGTTGGCCTCGTAGTACCTGTTGCCCTCGGCGCCGAAGTCGATGTTGAGCTTTCGGCCCTGCCTGATGAAGGCCCCCGGGCGGATCTCCGCCGTGTGGGCCTCGGTGACCTTGGACGTACTTGGCAAGGCCTTCCGGTTCCATTTGATTCTGTGCTTTATGCCTCTCGCCTTGACAGCGGAGAGCTGGCTGAAGAGCAGGACACAGACAATGGCCAACCAGCATCCAGCCAGGTGCTTCCTCATTGTGGCAGAATCTGCAACAGCAAAGGCCGGGGCAGTTAACTTCCCCAGCGGGGGTCCCGTCTCCCCTGCCCCCCTCTGTGTAGGGGATTGTAAGCAGGAATGGCATCCTTGCACCATTTACATTTTTCCAGAAGCCTAATTGTTTCCCGTGCTTGGGCTCCACAGGGTTAAGTCAGCACCAAGTTTTTTGCTTTTGCCTGGAATTATATCCATTCAGGGCGGTGATCCTGGTTTTCTCAGACAGATAAGAAGCTGCAACTGGCAATTATAAAGCCTTTGAATATGCATGGGAAAATAAATGAGTAATGACTTAATACACATAGGTTTTCTTTGGTACTTTCAAATCAAGGGGTCCCTGGGAGGAAAATACAGTAGAAGAATTGGAAGCGGAGGCTTCTGGGCATAGGCTGTACTTTTGCTCTTCCCTCTTTGTTCTCTATTGCTCTAAGCTGGACTGTCTCAGGCACATTCTGCTATCTGTTCTAAGAAAGTCGCTGGCTGCGGAGCGTAAAGGGCTTTATGGTAATGAGAGAGACAGAGGAGGATGGCGGGGGAGAGGAGACGGAAGTGCAGTCAGGGGGCTCCTGCTTCCCGCTAGGTTAAGGGGTCAAGATGTGTTGTAGGTATCCCTTCTAATCTTACCCCTGGGGACAGCGTGACCCCACCTTCCTCCCCCAACTAGCTTCCTACTGCACACTTATTATGCATCAGCCCTGACATTGTCCAACAATTCTCACATGGGGGTGGGCACATTATTATCCCCATTTTCTAAAAGTTGTTCTGGGATTTAGAGAGGGCAAGTAATTTACCCAAGGCCGCACAATAGCGGGTGGCAGATTTGAATCCAGCTCTGCCTGTGCCCACTCGCTGTGCTTCATGCCCTTCTGGGCTGCAGGAGGGGCTGGTGCTCACATTTTGTGCTTTTGACTCATTGGGCATGAAGGGTAGCCCTGATGGCGCCTAAGCTGAGCAAAGAGCAGGGCCCGTGAGGAATTTCAGAGGACATGAGATGACGGGGAGGACGGGAGGGCCTGGGGGAGCACCGAGGGTCCTGGGTCAAGGTGGCCCAGGGCATCTGAAGGGCTGCTGATGACATCAGGGAATATCACCCCACATACATCCCCCCAATCCGGTAGTTTTGTCATCTGGCTCCTGAAACTACAATAGCTATTGTAGAAATCCACCTCCCAAGGTCAACCGTTCAGGGCATTCCAGCACCTGGACCTTTGTCCGTGTGGCTCAGGGATTCAGGATGAGTTACTATAGTGGAGCATGCTCAGGCTGTCTCCTAGATGAAGATTTACCGTGAGTCCATCAGTGCCAGGGCTGGAGAGGTGGAGAAGGTAGCTCGCTTAGCCCCCGACACACCCTCCCTGCAGTATTCCTAAAAGTGATGAGTATGCCTCTGTTAAATTTTCGGCTCTGGTGTCACACTGGTCCTTATGTAGAAAAAAGGCAAAACGCAACCTAAGTTCCATCCAGTCTCCTCTGGACACTCGCAAGGAGGCCTCTGCTGACCTTTCTTTACTTGTAGGCATCGTCTGGCCTCTGCCCCAGGGTGGGCATGAGCCCCCAGGCTTCCGGAATCCCACTCCTCACTGCCCCCGATCACATGAGCTCAGACCAGCCTCCTCCAAAGAGATCCAAGTGTGAAACAAACATTCATTAATCTCCTAAACGGGGGCCAGACCCCATGTCATCAGCCTACACTCCTTGGTAGGAGAAATCTTAAATAAGAATAATAGCATAAACTATGGGTGTGTCAAATTAAAACAATAACAGCATGGAGATTTTGAGAAAGAAATTAGTCTTCATAGGCAAGGGCTTAAAAGCAAAAGAAAATCCCCACCAGCCAACTCTAAAATAGCATTTTATTGTAGCCCCAAAACATAGACATGCAACACCAGTGATGCCCCAACATTCTCACATGGGTCCCCCAACTTGGGACACATACCAGGAAGTGTGATTAAAGAAATCACTGCACTGTTTGCAGTCTGATGAGAAATGCGCAACCCCGACCACAGAAATGGGATCCCCGGGCGAACTCTGACCCCCACGTACCTCGGGCTCTCTCTGGGAGTGTGCCTCTGGATCCACGGTCCACGCTGTCCTCCAGCACACCTTCTAAGCAGCCAGGCCTGCCCAGCTATGTAGGAGCTGCCGGGGGAGGTGCATTCCTGCTGCTCTCCAAATATGGCAGCCCTTCCCTCCCGGGCAGGACCAATCAGGGGTTCCCGGGCACTCCTTTGCCTTGAGAAGGATGGACCTTCTCATCACTCTTTGCTAATAAACACCACGTGAAGATCTTGCTGAAGTTCAGATGACTTAAAGTGTGCCTTTGAAATTTATTTAAAAAAATGTTAGCTTACTATTACTGGTTTATTATAAAGGATATAAATGAACAGCCAGGTGAAGAGGGACATGGTGGGAGGTCTGGAGATGTCCCAAGTGCAGGAGCTTCTGTCCTCGCGGCATTTGGGTGCACCACCATCCCCACATGTGGCTGTGTTCACCAACCCAGAAGCTCTCCAAACTCCTCTGTGCCAGGAACTGGGGACAAAAACCCAAATATTACAACAAAAGCTGCTCCTGTCACCCCCATCACTCAGGAAGTTACAAGGTTTTAGAAGCTCTGTGGCAGGAACTGGGGACAAAGATCAAATATATATTTCTTATTATATCACAAAGTCACAGCTGGACAGAGGGATGGATGCATCTGTCCCAAGAGTCGGGTTAGGGCTGTTTTTAAGATTGACATTTCGAGAGGTACTCTTTAGAATTGAAATTAGAAGTGATGGAAAGAAAATGCTTTCCCACCAGCATCTACAACAGAGCGTGGTTTAAACAATTCCTGCTGGGTATACATACTGGCCTGCACCTGGAGACCAGCCTCAGACAGCAAAGGGGCCTTTGCTGGACATGCTCTGTGAGAAGGGTCGGCTCGGGAAGAGGGCGAGTGTTCGCTGGACCACGAGCCCGCAGCCGGGACCCAGAAGGACGGACCCAGAGGGAGTGTGGGGCCACGCTTGCATTGCGCAGGTGGGAAAGCAGGGCTAATGTTGGGTGGAAGGACAAATGAGAGGACCTGCCAGCACTTTGGCCTGCTCGGGGCCACGTGGGAATGTTTGAACCACTGAGTTAGTCCAAAGGCCAACGAATTGAAGATCTACGGAAACCCGGGGGACAGAGACAGACGAAGACGAAATCAAGACGGTGAGGGCTGAGAGTGGGTTTCCTCAGGGTGCACCCCTCACTACATGACGCCCCAGCATAGCGAGGAGGAGAGCCGGAGACTCAGTCACTCCTGGCCTGAGGGACTGTGCGTAGGTATTGGGTGACCATTGCTTATAATGAAGGCACTTGCCCAGGTGTCCCTGTCACGATCATTACTGCAATGCAAAATCAAAAGTGAATTCTGGAGGTGAGTGTGGAGAGAGATTTGCCTGTGAATAGAATGTGATCTTTATCCTGAGTGTGAATCCATCCGCGTTCCCTAGATTCCTTCAAAGCCCTTTTGGGAACCAAATTAAGCAGTTGCTTCTGGGATGACCAGCAGATGGCGCCAGAAGAGTTTACAAAGACTTCACCCTGGCCATTGGGGAAACCCCGCAGTTAACGCTGTCCCTCCAGGGCTTCTATGCTTCAGTCGGATTTGGGGCCTCCGGTTGGCCCTTTCTTTCTCCTCTGCCTTTACTTTTAAAACTTATTTCAGTTTCCTCTTTTTTTTAAAAAAAAATTTTTCCATTTTCTTGCTGTAATCATAGGCTTTTTGTGTTTGTGAACACACACAAAAACATTAGTAGTGCAAACTTAGTATAAACTATTAGCAAAATGCAGAAAAGAAAAGAAAAAAGATCTCTTACTGCTTCGCCTCCCAGAGACCAAGTGTCAGTACAATTTTGTTCAATATATAAATGCTTAGGGTCATAATTAGGGTGTGGGATATTTAGGATGAGAAAGGACTCAGAATCCTCTAGTCCAGCTCCTACTCACCGTGAGGTCATGGGGCCCAGAGAGGCCCAAGGTCACCCCTCCCCACCCCACGCCGCCCCCGTGGGCCCACTGGCCTGTTCTGAACTCTGTGTACGGTTCCCCTGCCTGTCCCCATCCAGGTGATCACCTCCAGGCCCCCTCCAACCCTCTTCTTTCTGCTCCCTTTCTGAGCAGGGCTTTGCCTAGAGGGCGGTGGGAGGTTGGTTGAGAGCTGATGAGGCTGCAGATTCCTCTTGTTGGGGAACAAAAGGCTGTTCTCAGAGGCACAGAGGAGTGTGGACGACTGAAAATGTTCGAGAAGATGGGAGGCGCTCTGGAAGCTGCAAACAAGGCAGGAAAACATTAACCAGAGGCAGAGAGAGCAGAACTGCTCCAGTCCTGCCTGGCACCCAGCTTCCTGCCTGTGAAGACGAATGAACAGCCAAGGAAGTAGTGAGAGAACATCAGTCTCTTCAGATGAGCTGAGAGGGCAGGGCCGAGTGAATTGTGTCTTCTGGCATCAACAGTTATATCAGGAATATAATTGAACGTAGAACATCTTGGAGAAAACAGGGTGAATGAGACATTCCACTGGGCTGGGTGCTCCATGGTGCAACAGACTATGACGTATTTCTCTCCAATGTATGAACAACAGAAAATTATGTGGATTAAAAAAATAAAAGCAACAGGGAAAGGTTGAGTTCTAGAATGCATGAGTAGGTCATTATTATATCATTTCCTAGTTCGATTAGATCTTGGACCTTCGGAGAGCATTTATAAATAAATGCAGTGATCATTAAGATACAAGATGCCGTGCCGCACTAGCTGTACCCAGAAGAGTTAGTGTGAGAGAAATCACCCACTCTACCTTGGCTTCTTGGAGATTTATCAAGTGTCTATTATGTGCTTGGACCAAGGAAGGCAGAGCGTCAAGATGGATAACGCAGCTAAAGGAGCTCATGGCCGAATGGTAGAGAAGTAACTGAAATGTGTTCTGTGTAGCTGTCTAAATAGCCATACTCAGTGTTTTCTTTTTATTGAAGTCTACCGTAGACACAGAAAGCTGAACATATCCTGAGTGGACAGCATTATGTGTTTTTACAAACTGAACATGCCCATGTAGCCTGCACCCAGATTAGGAAACCAAACATGACAGCAGCCCCAAAGCCTCTTTGTGTCCCTGTCAGGTCACTACCCCCTCCCCTATACTGACCACTGTCCTGACTCCTTACACTGTAGATGTTTTGCCTGCTTTTGTACTTCATATAAATAGAATTATACAGAACATAATCTTTTGAGTCTGTCTTGCTCAAATTACATCTGTGATATTCACCCACATTGTGAGTAGTTGTAGATTGCTCTTTCCACTGTGAGACACTTCCACAATCTACTCCTCCGTTCGCCCCCTGGTGGGTATTTGGGTGCTTTCTGGTTTGAGCTCTTACAAATAGTGCTCCCAAGAACATTCCTGCATGTGCCTGTTGGTGGACTTCTCTGTCAAATGTACATTCTGAGGGGTAGACTTGCTGGGTCATAGAATATGCCTACATTCAGCTTTTATATTCTTAGAATTTTGATTACGGCTTTGCGCAAATCTTAAATGCCACATTCCTCTATAGCTTGCACACTCTTCTCTTCCCAGGAACGATCAGAGGTCTCCATGTGTGGGATCCCATAGCACTTGACACATAACCAGATAGTCATCTGGGGCATCCCATTGCTGTTCATACACTCAGTTGTGCTCACAGAAGTTGAAGGACCGTGTTTCATTTGCGCCTGTTTGCCCCACACCTAGCATGGTGCCTAGAATGTAGATGCATCTAGATTCCCGTATGCCTTCTTTACCAGCGATCTAGCTGTGGACAGTCTTATCAGAGCTGTACATGGAGCAAAGCTGCCACGGTGGGCCATGTGCCAGAGGGCAGGCTCAACACTCCAAATCGCAGCAGGTAGGGATAGGTAGAGGCAGCAAGAGGAAATTTAACAGGGATAAATGCCACAGTCTTACAATTAGTTAAAAAAAAAAACAAAAAAAAAACCCAGGGCTGCATGGTGAAGACCCGTCATGGCAGTAGTTGAAATTGCACAGCATACAGGTGTCTAGAAGTACACTCACTGCTTGGAGAAGCGAAAGCTGCACTCATCGAAGGGTCATTTCCTCCGCAGTTCTCTGCCTTTCCCTGCTCAGACCGCAGTTGGTGTTTGGAGCTGGGCTGTGGGATTGATTCAGGGCAGGGAGGTGAGACAGAGTGTGCAGGGGTGGGAGGGAGGTGAGTAGGAGAGGGGAGGTGAGGAATCTTCTGGTGGCTTATCAGGAACCATCAAGGCAGTTACTCATCTTGGCCATCACCGAGTATTCATGTTCTTGGAAAAGGGTGTTTATAAGGGAGAAGATAGAGAGCCACTGAAGACTTAGAGCTGGGGTAACAGGATGAAGGCTGTGTTTTAAGTTGATCCGGAAAGGAGTGGCCTGCAAAAGGGCAGAAACTCCAACCTGAGAAGGCCAGCCTGGGCCACCATGTTTCAGTTCCTCATTCAGCCTCCCACCACTTTTCTCATTGTCTCTGATGTTTTTTAAAGCACAATTAACCTGATAATTTGATCTGTGGTTTGTCTTTTCTCCCTAATACGCAGGAAAATGTCCAAAAGGAGAAAGGCCTCCCCCAGGGCGGGGTTACCTGGAACAGGTAAGAGGGGCCAGCTATTGTGTCAGAGCAGTGAGACCTTTGTCACCCATGGTGGCTTTCATTCTCAGGGGAGGCCCTGGGGATGCTGCAAAGAGAGCAGGCGTGAACCAGAGACCCAGGTTCTCATCCTCACCCTGCCGTTCTCTGCCTCCAGTGACTTCAGTTATCATTGGTCAGAGGAAAGCACAGCCTTCCCTATCATGGGAGCTGCCCTCCGTCTCACACGATAAATGGTATATTTACTCGACATCTGTGGGGGAGGCAGAAGTTCACACTGAGAATCAGTTTTCACGTCTGTGCAAGAAGTCTCATGCCCTTCACCACCACTGTTAGGGCTTATCGGATGATGCTTAGGACTGTTGGAATCACAGAATGCAATACAAACCCTTCCCCCGAAATAGTATAAAGGTAGTCGGCTAAGGTAAAAGCTGCTTTGAGCACACGGGCATGTGTTAACACGTTAATTGTTGGCCTGCCAGAAATACTAATGAAGAGTTTACCGTTGTGAAGGCAACTAGCAGAGGCCGAAGAGGTTCCTGCCAGAGCCTGGGTCTGTGGTGGCCTTCAGCCAGGAGAGATCGGAGCCCCACCAAGACGGGTCACATTCGGTGGGGAAAGCAGAGGTCACGCCGCAGAGCCAACAAACTGGAAAATGCAGAGAGAGGTTACTTCTTGGTATTGATGGCTGCAGGCACGAGATCTGGCAGCAGATGGGAATGGGGAACCCAACATTTTAAAGAAATGCTTTCATAGAAGTTTAAGATACAGACAGAAAAGTGCACATTCGGTAAGTGCGTCTTTCAATAAATTTTCACAAACTGAACATCCTTATGTAACCAGCAGAACATTCCAAACTCTCATGCTCCCCTGCCACCCACAGGGTACCCACTGTCCCGACTTCTAATGCCCGGGCTAGTTTCACCCGCCTTTATTTATTTATTTTTTTTTGTAAGGAAGATCAGCCCCGAGCTAACATCTGTTGCCAATCCTCCTCTTTTTGCTGAGGAAGATATGCCCTGGGCTAACATCCATGCCCATCTTCCTCTACTTTATATATGGGACACCTGCCACAGCATGGCTTGATAAGCAGTGTGTAGGTCCATACCTGGGATCAGATCCTGCGAATCCTGGGCCACCGAAGCAGAGTGTGCGAACTCAACCACTATGCCACCGGGCCGGCCCCTCATCTGCTTTTTGTATTTTATACAAATGGAATTATGCACCATGTGCTCTTCTGTGGCTGGCTTCTTTTGCTCACCATTATGTTTGTGAGATTCATCAATATGGTTGCCTAGAGATGTTATTTTTCAGTTCTCATTCCTGAATGATATATGCTTGTATAAATAGACAACGATTTATTTATCTCTTCACCTTTTGATGGACATTGGGGTTATTCCCCGTGTGGGGCTATTATGAAAGCAGTTGCTATGAAAATTCTTATATACAACTCTTGGTGAACATCAGCTCTCATTTCCGTTGGGCATATTCTCAGGAGTGGAAATCCTGGGTCATTGGATGGGTGTCTGCTCAGCTTTAGTAGAAACTGCTAAACAGTTTTGCAAAGTTGTTCAATTGACTTAGATTCCGCTGTGTATGAGAGCTCCAGTGTTCCCCAGGTAGCAGCCAGCCCTTCTGTATTGGAGACCTCTTTTCATTTTTAAGTAAATCATAACAATAGTTTGGTAAGTTATAGTAGAGCTAAGAACAAAGTATAAAGGTTAGGGGAAATTAGGCCTAAGGACTTATGATGAGTTTGAATACACCTTTTAAATTTAGGCTTGGGGAAATGATGGTAGCAAGCTGTGATTGCTAATATTTGTGATCCATGAAACAGCACGTTGGCTCCGTGTGTATGATAGCATGTACCAGGCAAGGGTTATAGAGTGTAGAGGAGGTGGTGATCATTGTGGTGGCAGTCTGCAGAGATGACTGCCTGGGAGGAAGGTGATGAGGCCAGTTCTTGGAGGGAAGTGAGGATGGGCAGGGGGTAGTGTCCTATTACAGGTGCATCAGTGGAGGGCTGGCTTGCCACTGAGAGAGCTGTGGGGAGGAAGCTGTGGGAAGGAAGCTGTGGGGAGACAGTTGACATCTTTGGTGTTCTGGTAGATTTCTTTCACAACCGTTTCTGCCCTGCAAGTTTTTGCATCTGACTGAGATTTGTGGTCCAGAGGAAGGGCTAACACTGCTCCGTGCATTCTCTTTCCAGCCCTGGATAATGGTCACCGCGGGGGAACCATCCTTTTGGCATAGATATGTCTCTCCTGGCAGTTCACATCCACCTCCACCTCCACCACGGATGTCCTTGATTTCAAGGGTTGACCGGGGCCTCTCGCTCCCTCACTTTAGCTGCCATGTGGACACATTTTGGATTTTCCAATTGGATACGAATCAATGCCCCTCTTCCATCTTCTCTGAAGTGACATGGAGGTGTGAGATGACACAGGGAAGGAGGATCAGGTGTAAACGCAGGAGGGAAAACCAATTGGAAGGAAAGCCAATGGAAGGAAAGCCAAAACATCACATGGGTGATTCAGATGGGACTTCCGGTTCTTAAAGGATCCAGCAAAGACTCTGAACAGGGCGAGCAGGTCAAGGTGAGTAAGACAGGGAGGTAATGTGGGCAGTTAAGATGCTAAGGCACAGATGAAGGCCTCTGTTTCTCAAGGCCTGGCATTCACACCGCCCAGTCTTGCCAAAGACTTACCTGCAGCGTGAAAGGCCGTGTCCTTACTCATCTGCGTCACTTCCTCACGAGGTGGAGAAGGAACAGCTGGGCCACCTCCACCCGGCAGATTGAGAAACTGGGAGAAATGCCACCTTTGGGGAAAAGGGTCAAGTTTCCACTAGGTGGATGAAAGGTGTTGAAATAGTCTGTATAAGGAGTAATTCATAATCTAGTAGAAAAGGCAATCACTAGACTCGTCACAAAAACTGGTGCATGAAGCAACTTCCCAGGTCCCTCATTCATTCATTCATTCATTTGTCAAAGATCCATAGCTTTTCTTGAGGAAACTTTGGTATTTAATGCTGAGAATAAAGGGTTTTGCGTTTCTGTCACATATGGGTAACAGGTCTATTCACCTGGTAATCATTCCATCAGCTCTTGATACCAGCAGGGCTTCTAGTATAACATATTGCGAGGGGGGAAGCAGGTTTTAAACTCAGCCACTCCATGGTTAAATATTTCTGTGCTCACCTTTTTCGAGGCCAAGAATGTCATATTACATTTTTCAGCTTTTGTTGATTTAGGCTTTGATTCTGTGGCCAGAAAAGGCTTTGGGCCAAGTGTTTATAAACACAGTGGACCCAAGGCTTATTAGTGCTTCCGTACAGACTGTTTTCTGGAACACCTATGAGAAAAACAAGTGGGCTGAAATATTCTTATAACAGATTAAATCTCAAGCAAATGCCTAGACCTCCTCCTACCCTTTCATCACTCCTATTCTTAGGTAGGTAAGAAAAAAAAAAAAAAACAGCTTCCTCGAGATATAATTCACAAATCATGAGATTCACCATTTCAAAGTGTACAATTCAGTGATATTTAGCACATTCACAAAGTTGTTCATTGATCACCATGATCTGATTCTAGAATATTTTTGAAACCCCATACCCATTAACAGTCACTTCTCAATCCTCCATCTCTCTCCAACCCCTGGCAACACTAATTTACTTTTGGTCTCTATGGAGTTGCCTATTCTGGATATTTCACATAAAGGGAATCACACACTATTTATCCTTTTGTGTCTGGCTTCTTCCACTTAGCATCATGTTTTCAAAGTTCATCCATGTTGCAGCAGGGATCAGAACTTCATTCAGCTTTTTTATGGCTGAATAATATTTTATGGTCTACACCCTTTGCCCTGGAGGACATAAATGCTCTCCCATTTGATATTGTGGTTTTATTATTACAAACTAGGAGATGCTGAATAAAACAATGTCTCTGTTGTCCAATTACTCTTCAGGTGAGTATGTCAAAAGTAAGATGGTGGTTTTCACTGGGCATTTTTCCATAACTTGGCTGGACAGAGCCAAACAGCTCATCCTGGTTTATTCATTGAGTTCATCTCCTGGCAGGTTCTGGGGAATGTGGCAGCCAAAGATGGTGGAAATCAGATGTGCAGCAGAGCCACAAATGGGCCTCTTCCATGGGTAGCAGTGAAAAATCTTGCTCCTAGAATTCTCAAAGCTAAGAATGGTCTCTGAGAGACTTTATGAGGGGAATCTGGGCTTGATTGAGCATATAATCATTCATTCATTCATTCATTCATTCATTCTTTTCTTCATTCATCAAAAGCCCAGAGATGTTTCTTAAGGAAACATTAGCCCTGCCTGATGGCCCTAATTGGAGGCGGGAAACCCTCCTTCTGGGCTGGGCTGGTCCACAACAATAGCTTCGATGTCTGCATGATGCCACGGAAATAACGAACCCACAGGATGTCAGTTGCCTCCTGGAAGACAGTGTAGAGAAGAAGGTCTTCAGATTGGTTGGAGAGAAGAGGTCTCTTTGGGAGGGCCGGAATAAAAGGAGATTCAGAGACATGTAGGAAAAAGGGGGAAATATGGCATTGGCTAGAAAAATAAAATACAGTCCCCTTCCTCATTGGGTTCTCTGGTCTGTGAGTCTTAACAATGGGCAAGACTACCTGGCACACAACTGGGAGGGCCTGGAATCTATGGGATTCTCCTTGCACATTGGTATTGGGGCCTTGGGTAGGTGAACTGGGGCCATAAAGAAACCTGAGTGGACACATTCCATGTGTGGGTGCCACCGCGAGCAGGGTGATGGGCATGCCTAGCACTCGGAATTTGGCAGCGTGAGGGAATAAGATCTGACCGGCTTTCTAGAGCACCCAGTGAATTACAGCTAGCACTCAGTTTTATGTTAATAACTCATAATGAGCATAACTCTAAGCCAGCTGTGTTTGCAGTGTATTTGGGTGTGGGAGGAATGTCATCTGGCTTAGAGTTTTAGATCTTCATAAGTATGAGCCAAACTAAACAAATTTGGTTGATCGTGAAACTCTTCACTTTGTGCCACCCATGGGGGCATGGTGGCTGGATTTCAGGGGCTGTATCCAGAATGGAAGCATTTCTGTTTGCTCTGCAATGAACAGTATGAAGTAGGCACCCTTGGCAATCCTAAGTGGAGTGGTGGGCAGTGGCCCAGTCTGTTGAGGGCACAGAGTGAGGCAGACAATGGTATTTTCATTATGAGAAGCCTAGGGGAGTGTGTGAGTATGGGGTCCTCACAAGGCCCTCACAGTTCTGGGAATGCCTTTGAACTGTGTTGAGAGTGACACTCACACACTGCTATGACGTTTCCAGAAAGATGGTCTTATGGGCTGAACTGTGTCCCCACAAAATTCATATGTTGAAGTCCCCAATACCTCAAAGTGACTGTATTTGGAGATATGGCCTTTAAAGAGTTAATTTAAAGTTAAGTTAAAATGAGGCCATTAGGGTGGGCCCTAATCCAATATGATGAGTGGTGTCCTTATAAAAAGAGATTAGGAGAGAGAGAGACACACAGAGGGAAGATCACGTGAGGACACAGGGAGAAGACGGCCATGTACAAGTCAAGGAGAGAGGCCTCAGAAGAAACCAACCCTGCTGGCACCTTGATCTTGGACTTGCAGCCTCCAGACGGTGAGAAAATAAGTTCCTGTTGTTTAAGCACCCCAGTCTGTGGTGTTTTGTTATGGCAGCCTTAGCAAACTAATAGAGATGATAAAATCATTAAGGAAGGCAGTGAAAATGGGATCCTGTGAGGTTTTCTGAAGTGACTGCGTTAAGTAAGGGTGCCAAGGGATGGAGTTACCGAAAACAGTATCTTTGTCCAATACAAGGATTAAGATATTTACTTTGTTTTTATTTGTTCATTTGTTGTTTGTTTTTAGAGAGAGAGGGAGGAAAGGGGAAGATTTGCCAGGACAGTTAGGGAGAAGAGGCCCCCCCATGTCCAAGCACCCTGGTGGCCTCCAGCCTGGGGACTCCAGTGGGAGGCAACCCATCCTCTAGGGTTCTAGGGGATTCTGGTTTGATAGGAGCGGGCCATCACCTGTGAACAACCCTTGGGCCCTGGCTGAAGGTCACCTCTGAAATCATGCATGGGGGGGCGTGTATGGGACAGCGAGAGATGGAGAGTCTTGTCCGGGGTAGGTGGCATTTTAGGCTTAGCTTGCTTTTTGGATTGCTGACCCCTCCTCTAGGTACCACTTGGAGTCGGCTGAGCCCCCTGAAGCTGGAGCCCTGCAGGAGACCAGGGGGCACCATTCACAGAGGCCAGGAGTTGAGCACAGTGCCACAGGCCTGGGACCTCTGAGCCAAACCCTTCAATATCAGCACAAACCAAAGGCAAAGAGTTTCCACAATGTACTTCAGGGAACATACTATCTGTGTGACCTTGGACAAGTGACAGAATGTCTCTGGGTATCAGGTTCCTAAAATGGGGATCTTATGAAGATCAGATAAGGCCACATATGCCAAGTGCTGGGCACGGAGCCTGGCACGTGATACACCCGCAAAAACTGAACTCAAATCTGAGAAACTGCTACAGACAAGGTCCCTGAAGGCACACTGGCCAGGCGGGTGCATGCCGTGAGAAGAATTAAAAACAATAGTTACTGATCTCTTTCTTACTAGAAAAGCAATATTTGGTCACTGTAAATTTTCTGGAGACTATAAAAACAATACAGAGGAAAATAAAAATCAACTGTTACTCACCACCCAGCAAAAAAAGCCTATATGTTTCTGTTATTTTTTTTCTGTGTATTTCTATATTTTATTTCTTTGCTTTATAAAAAATGGATACACTGCCCTTATAGGTTCATCCTCTGATTTTCGCTTAAAATGATATTATACATACTTTCTCGTGTAAGGAACAATTCTTCGAAAGCATGATTTTTAGTTACAGTGTAGTATTCCATTGCATGGAAGCACTATAATTTAAAAAAATTTTTAAATTCTGGCTCACTATAATTTTTTTAATCAAATTGGTGGACCATCAGTGGCTCTAAGGGTCAGATCTTAGAAGCAAGTGTTGGCAGATTCCCTGGTGGAAGCAAAAAGACTGTTGTCGTTTGACTGGTGGGATCCTACAAATCTGAGCAGATTACAAGAAATTTCTGCAGCACCAGCCACTTTCTAGAGGCTCATCAAAAAGGTGCTTGGGAAGCCTGGGGGACCAGTTAGATGTGGGGACCTGGGAAGAAGGTGAGGAGCAGCTGCCCAGGGTGGTGAATTGCTAGCAGGCACCAGCGTGAGGTCTACTGCTTATCTGCCTGGAGGCCCCTCAGAAGGGAGTGAGCCAGAACCGAACACGACCTGTCCTGGCCTCTCTGAGAACTTGAAAACACTTTCCTGAAAACACTTTTGTGAAGTTTGTAAAAACTAATGACTTTATGGGCCGGCCCCGTGGCTTAGCGGTTAAGTGCGCGCGCTCCACTACTGGCAGCCTGGGTTCAGAACCCCGGGCGCGCACCGACGCACCGCTTCTCCGGCCATGCTGAGGCCGCGTCCCACATACAGCAACTAGAAGGCTGTGCAACTATGACATACAACTATCTACTGGGGCTTTGGGGGAAAAAAAAAAGGAGGAGGATTGGCAATAGATGTTAGCTCAGAGCCGGTCTTCCTCAGCAAAAAGAGGAGGATTAGCATGGATGTTAGCTCAGGGCTGATCTTCCTCACACACACACAAAAAAAACCTAATGACTTTATTGCAAAATCCTTCACTGCTTTCTCCTGGCAGCTTTAGGGCAGGACTGTCTCTAACATATGCAGGCCCTGGAGGAAGAGTCCAAAGGGAGGCCTCCAGCCTGTGGCCACCCTCTGCTCCCCAACCTGAATCCAGCCAGCACCTTGTGGGGGCCTTGCATTCACGGGCATGGACACCCAGGCCCACGTGTCCAGGCTCTGAGCACCCCTTCCCCAGACAGCCACCCCTCGGCTACCTCTAGGCCATTGATGTATGTCCACCTGTGGTCCACCTGTGGAAGGTCGGACAGATACGAGGCCTGTACGGGCCCTGGAAGGTGGCTCGGGGCCAGTTGGGCAGAGAATTCCGACATCCTCAGTACCTGGAATGAGTTCTAGGAAGAGGGGGACAGTGGGCTCTGCGTGGAGGCCTAGAAGGGGCCCCTTTAAAGCATGCAGTGAGGGCAGGGCCCCCAGTGCCTGGGTCTGAGGGCTATGTGGAGAAGCCAGCGTCTCAGGCCGAGGAAGTAGCATGGCCTGGGGGTGACAGGGCCTCAGAGGCCTAACTCCCTGCCCCACTGGCCTTGTCTTGGGCAATTCCTACAGAACAAGTAAGTCTGTTGTAAGTTTAAGGAATGTAGGGGCCCTGGGGTGAAGATGTTGCAGCAGGAGGGTTTGAAACTTCCTCAGAGAGAGTTCCCCCGGGCAGACAACTAACTCTGCTTGGCTCTGAGGTGAGCTCCTAGCCAGCCTCACCACTGCCTGCAGGTTGATTCTGTTGACTGGCCCAGGCAGGGGGATTGTGCTCTGAGAGCAGGAGAGGCAGCATTCAGGGCGAAATCAAGAGAAGGTGAAGACTCCCCACCCGCTACTCCCCCAACCCCGAGGCTCCCGAGCCCTCAGTACATCCCCAAAGTCTTGGCCAGGGTTAGCAGAGATGACTTGTGCCTCTAGGTCCTTGTTTCTTCGAGTGTGGTCCTCAGACCAGCAGCATTGCATCACCTGGGAGCTTGGAGAAATGCAGAATCTTTGAGCCCACCTCAGACTTGTGGTCTCAGAACCTGCATTTTGACAAGGTAACATTCTGGGTTTAGCTGAATCGTTCACTACGGGTGGCCTCAGGACTCAGCTGGGCTTCCCGCTTCTCAGACAGCAGGAGTCAATCACCTCCTTACTCCGCCATTGCCATTCATCCCTAGAGCTCCCAGCTCTCCCCTCCTTCCGGGGAGAGTTCCCAGGCTATTTCCTAGGCAGGTGCTTGGTCTCCTGGAGAGCTCTGGGAGTATTTCAGGGCTGGGTGGGCTTCTCTTTCTTTCACATCTTCCTGGAGCACAGTGGAGCTCCACGTGTAATCTCCAGACCACCAGCAGCAGCAGCACCTGGGAATTTGTTAGGAATGCAGATTCTTAGGTCCCACCCCAGCACTCTGGAATCAGAAACTCTGGGGTGGGGCCCAGCAACCTGTGTTGAACAAACCTCCAGGGGTTCTCACACAGGCTCAAGTGTGAGAACCATGAGGGCCTTGTTCCAGTGAGGCCCACGGAGCCAGCACAGCATCATCGAGGAGCTTGTGAGAAACGTTCTCAAATCTTGGCCTCACCCCAGGTCTGTGAGTCGGGACCTGCAGATTGGTGAGCGCACTCGAGTTTGAGGAGCCCTGCTCCAGGGCAAGAAAGGAGCGCTGGCTCTCAAGGAAGGGACAGGTGTACAGAAGCAGGGGTGAAGCACGGGGCCCGCGTGTGTGCAATGGAAGGTGTGGCTTCCTGGAGAACAGAGGTTGGGCAAAGGATGGAAATGTAAGGTTAATACAGGACGAGCTAAATCCTGGGGGAGGAGTTTCGAAAAGCCAGAGAGGAACTAACCTGTCCTGGGTGCAAATGAAATCACAGAATGCTGAGGTCAGTCATGCTTATGTAAGGTCCAATCTGTGCCTGGGGAAGCTCAGGTTCTGGCCGGGATTAAGGCTCCCACTAGGGTGGGAAGCAGTACACACCCCAATTTCCCTCTGAAGGCAGAGGACACTTTTTTGGTCTCAGCATCAGGGAGGGAGAACTGAAAACAAGGTGGCACCTGACACTTCTCCAGAACTGTCTGTGAGGGTTAGTTACTTTATGTCAGTCATTTTAAATTGATTTTTAATTTTTTAGTAAAAATTCCTTTAGCACAACTCACAGGAGTTGGAAGTAAAAGGAAGAAAATATAGGGCGGGCCCTGGGGCTGGCCCGGTGGCTTAGCGGTTAAGTGTGCGCGCTCCGCTGCTGGTGGCCTGGGTTCGGACCCCGGGCGCGCACCGATGCACCGCTTATCCGGCCATGCTGAGGCCGCATCCCACATACAGCAACTAGAAGGATGTGCAGCTATGACATACAACTATCTACTGAGGCTTTGGGGGAAAAATGAATAAAAAAAATTATTAAAAAAAATCTATATAAAAAAAAAAGAGAATATAGGGGCCTGAGAAAGATACAGATGGATATTATTCACTTTGGCCCTCGAAATACCTTTGCTTTGAATGAGTGAAGTCTTCTCAGTGGGCTATTTTTGAGAAATTATGATTGGCAGTTACTGAAGAGCTTAAATAATTAGAAATATGGCCAAAAAGGCAGCATGAAATGTTATAAATTTTTATGTTAAGGATTAACTTTTTTTAAAATGAAATTTGATCTTTAAAGATTTTATTTATTTATTCCCCCCAAAGCCCCAGTAGATAGTTGTATGTCATAGCTGCACATCCTTCCAGTTGCTGTATGTGGGACGCGGCCCCAGCATGGCCGGAGAAGCGGTGCGCGCCCGGGATCCGAAGCCAGGCTGCCAGCAGCGGAGCGCATGCACTTAACCGCTAAGCCACGGGGCCGGCCCTAAGGATTAACTTTTGAGTAAGGCTTTTGAGACTTTGCCTATGTCATTTCTTTTAGTAGTTTTGTGAACGATAGGGTTTCAAGGTGTTGATTCTTATCTTTTCATTTTTAATGCTAAGTTGATCCTCTGATTGCTGCAGGATATTGGCATTTGGTAAGGTGTTAATAAATATTGTGATTTTAACCACTGTCACTTCTTGTGATTACTTCCTGCTGTTGGTAAATTACAGCTGCAGAAGAAAACCTCTGCCCAGGAAACCAAGAGCATCGCAGGCTGGGGCCTTGCACTTGGGAAGAAGGCAGGAACCTGGGAAGAAAGCAGGAACCGTGTAGAATGAGCTGAAAGATTGGGACAAATGAGAGTGGCCTATTGGGCTTATGGGGTCGAATTTTAGTTCAGAGAGAGAGATTGTCACTGGGGCTTACAGGCCATGGAGATACTTCATGACCCGATTTGGGGGGGTGGGCATTAAATAGGTAATTTAGAGCTTGTTAAGTTTCATTTTAATCAAGAACATCCTCCATTTCAAAATCCAGGACAGAAAGAAGCTTCCAGAGTGCAAGGACTGTCTTTCTCTGTTGCAGTAGTGACTTTGTCATTGACCCAGTGCCAAGCACACTTAGGTACTTGTGGAAAAAAGGACAAGGCAGCAGAGATCAACTGGTGTGTGGCTGGGAGTAAGGCTGAGGGCAGTATCAGGAGGAGGGACATGAAACATTGGCCATCACAGGCAGTGTGGGCACTGAAGGCACCACTTTGCTTAGATTAACCCCCAATGACCCTGCCAACCCAGGGCACCATAGTGAATACAGCTGCGAACTCCACGGAAGATGCTCATCTTAGCTCCTGTTTAATTTTAGTCAGATATTAACATTTATAAATTTTTTATACAACAAAACAAGTACATGCAAAGTTACAAATATAGAAAATATAAAGTACATGCATATTTCAAAGACCACTTTGGATCCTTATACAAAACTATTCAGTGCACGCTATAAGCCTAAGGACCACGCAAAAGGGTTTCCCACATATCAGGTGTTTAGTACCTTACAAAAACAGGTAATGCATTAGATACTTTAGATGTTAACTGCTCTAACGAAAATTTCTAGGTTTGTCATATGCAATATATATATATATTTTTTGATAGAATACCCACACAGTGCAAGCCAATAACATTGCAGAAGAGTAATATATATTTGCTAGGTGATCATATTGAACGATCCAGGGGATAATTTTACCTTATTTAACAGAATTTCTTTTTCCACTCTGAATGGATATTTCCATCATCTCCAATCTAAGATTTTTTTTGGTTTAACTCCCTATTCTTTGATTTAAAAGCCAATTACAGAAATTAAAGACTCAATCTAATTACGGTTTTTGACAATTATGACAGCAATGAAGAAATGCAAGCATTTCTTTTCTTTGTACACTAACCATTTTCCTCATTCCATAATCCTCTATGATAATGGTGTTTTTACAGCTTCAGCTCCATGTTAAAATCTCCTGGGTTCACCCAAACAACGTCAAAATCATTCCCGTTTCCAGGTAAACGAACGAAGATTTGCTTCAGTGTCTAGGAGGTAATTTAATTTTTTACTGCCTTAATTATCTATAGTTGAATTACTAAAGAAAGGAATGCCACATGTAGGTGCTTTAAACATTGAGAACGGGAGCTTGCCTCCAAGGGCACCACTTCCAAATGCTGGATTTTTTTAGTCCCAGAAGCCTTTCACATTGTGATAGTCGTGTTCATTCCCTGTGAAAACGTCCTCTGCCCAGAGGTCTAGTGTTGTACACATCTTTACTCTTGATGCAACAGCTGCTGCGTAGCCCATACTGCAAAATGCAAACCTTGTTACAGTTCTCTGCAGACACAGGGCCCACGCTCTCCAGCCGGCTGAGCCTGGGCCCAAGAGCTAAGGATTTCTAGTTTTTTTTTTGAATGGGTATCATGTGTGCTCCTTCCAAATTTGGCAGAAATGCTGTTTGGACAGGAAAATGCAGTCAAGTTTTCTTAAAACGGATGAGAAAACTTCTCCGAATTGCTCGAAATCACTGCTAAGATGAGGCATTAGTGTACTGAACTTTAGCTGAGGAAGGAGCCGGAAGTATTTAGGCAAAGGTATTTGAAGACTGTTTTGAGAACTGTTTTAGCCTCAATCTGTTGCACTAGACAAAAAATAAGCCCAGCTCAACCAACTATTATTTGCTGTTACCCTCTTTCCAGCCTGGCACTGGCACTGGCCCGCGAAGGACTCAGACAGGGCTTGAATAAAGAGCATCCCGGGTCTGCTCTGCATTCCCCAGTGCCCATCAGTGCCAAGGGTATTAGCCTACGGGTGAGAAGAGAGAAGCAAGAATGAGACACCCCCTTCCCCAGCCTGGTAAAGATTAAGAAGATGGTGAAACAGGAAGGCGGTCCTCATCCCACTATCAGGAAAATGAGGAAAGAGATGAGGAGGACCACCGGCGGGGAGGAGAAGAGGACCACGCTCGCCCCTCTTTGTTGAAAAGCCTCGTACTCTCTCTGGTACTGGGTGATGCACATCTGCTCCACCACGCGCTCCATCATCTTGACGTCGGTCTCGGTGAAGTTCTCCCCCTTCGTGGTGGTGGTGACCGTGTGCTGCTTGACCGTGATGTTGACGCAGTCGTGCACAAAGTTGTTCTGGTTGCTGTACTCACTCACTGGCCTGTAGTACACTTGGTTGGGGTAACGGTACATGTTTTCACGATAGTAACGGTCCTCATAGTCATTGCCAAAATGAATGAGGGGCCTGCTCATGGCACTCCCCAGCATGTAGCCGCCAAGGCCCCCCACCACTGCCCCGGCCGCGGCGGCTCCTGCCATGTGCTTCATGTTGGTTTTTGGCTTACTGGGCTTGTTCCACTGACCGTGGGAACCACCTTGACCCCAGCCTCCGCCACCATGGGGCTGTCCCCAGCCACCACCGTGGGGCTGACCCCAGCCGCCGCCGTGGGGCTGACCCCAGCCACCACCGTGGGGTTGACCCCAGCCGCCACCACCCTGGGGTGGGTAGCGGTTGCCTCCAGGACTGCCCTGCCCTGGGTATCGGCTCCCCCCAGTGTTCCATCCTCCTCCAGGCTTCGGTCGCTTCTTGCAGAGGCCCACGTCACTCCATGTGGCCACAAAGAGAACCAGGATCCAGCCGCCTACGTGGCTTTTCACCATGATGACTTATCTGCAAAATGAAGAGGGTGTCAGTGTCCTATGTTTACGCTGAAACCACTTCACTTTTGCTGCATAATGAATGCAGGCACAGCAGTGGCATCGGCTCCTGGTCATAAATGCTTTTCATACTGCACTTCTCCTTTGCAGCACTTACGACAAAATAATTGTAAGCAGAAGGTTAACACAACTCTTTCTCCTTCTCTAAGGACAAATTTGACCTTAAAATAATTTCTGGCTCTGTTTTCCTGGAAACTTGATAAAGGTGGAATGCCAGCAAATTGGCTTATGGTAAAAATAACCTCTGACTGATACATTGCACCTGGACTAGCAGGAGCTCTAAACACCTGGTGGGTTTGCCAGGGCTTTCAGCTTCTCTAGAGCCATGATTATTGCAACCAGGCAGGTTCTTGTGGGGACCCCAGGAGCTGTGCCCATCGGGCTGTTATAAAGGATGTTGGTTCCTGGGGGGCCCGGGGCTTCTACGCCAAGGGGAATCCTTTACCCACCAACATGGATTTCACTCCCTTGCACCTGAGCAGTCACTGTGGGGGCTGGGGGTGGAGACAAGTCCCTGGCTGCTGCTGGACTGCCCCGAGGACCCTGGTGTGGCCCCTACGGAAGTCTTGTGAGTCTAATGTCTATTTAGGAAGACCTCCAGGTGGGCGCTGCAGTGATGAAATAACTTCCTAACTAGCCAGCTCTGGTCTTCCTTCCTCAGTGGAACGGAAGCAGGGATGAGTCTCTGGTTTGCTGCTGTCTCCTCAGGGGCTAGGGCAGCGCCTGGCACAGAGCAGGCACACAAAAGATATTTGTTAAGTGAAGGAATTAACACCCCCTGCACATATAAATGCCAACAAGAATTTCCTCAAAGGAATACAATTCTTTTTGGAAATAGGAAACATGGAGGATTTTGCAAGCCCACTTATAAATTCATCTTTCTCTCTACAGACAGACAAATGGGGCTGCCCAAAGTAGGGTAGGAATAGCTGTGTTCACAAGATTTCAGTCACTCACTCACTGAATGAGTTTTAGTTCAGCATTTAATGGTTTATGAGTGACTTATTCTCTCCTAATTTTTGGTACAAAAGAAACATGTCTTATATAAAAGGGCTAGCATAGTTTAGGAATAAACAAACAAACCAAGTACCCTGAGTGATAATTTATGACCCTCTGCAGACTGTACATTCATCAAATTAAAAATCTCCTTTCAGACTGATAATCTCATGTGCCCTGGGTGCTCAGTTCCAAGGGCATAGATCAAAGACACATAGTAGAATGAATATTAAACAGTGTTTACTGTACCCCATGTTGAACTACACACTCCAAAATAGCACGTTTTACGTGCTGTAAAAACGAAAATGGCATATGCTGTAATGCTGATATTAGTCTTATCTTCAGCACTGGGATTATCTTCAAATAAAAGTGGTATCAAGAATTAGAAAATTATTTTTCATAACCTTCAGAGATAAAGACTAAATTGGATAATATTCAGAGGAAGAACAATGATTAAACAAATGAGTTAACATCCTATTTATGTGTCTACTATTATTATTGAAATGTCTTGGTGGTCTTAAGTAAATAGAAATATATTTGAAAGTTACAAGCCCAGTCAAACTGCTCAGATCACACCAGTTAGGATTTTTGGAGGCTCCTTTGGGTAGGGGTCAGAAGGGCAGGGTCCTAGGACATGCTGACTGGCCTCATCCTTGCACCCACATCTCCCGGCACCCCAGTTTTCTGCAAGCCTGCGTCCCTGATCTATGCTCTGTTTGCTCAGCTCTTGGCCTCCGTGCAGCTCATACTTCTGCTCACACACCTCCAGGAACTGAACTAGGGGATGACCACCTCAGCCAATAACTCCCAAGCCAAAGGGGTTCTATGTCAACACCCTTTTCATTCACCCCAATGAGCCAAACCCAGCCAACACCCTGGAGTTATTCTTGAATTTTCTCTCATAGCACACAATGAATCTATCAGCAAATCTTATCAGCTCTATCTTGAAAATAAATCCTAAATCCCCAATGGGATGGGGTTTGGTAGGTTGAAGCCTCCATGGTAGTTGAAGCCTCCATCATTTCTCACTTTAACCTTTCAACAACCTCCAACCAGCCTCCCTGCTTCTCCCCTGGCCTCCATGGTATATGTTCTCCACTCAGTGGCCTGAGAGAGACTTTTAATATGGAGGTCACACTGTGCCACTCCTTGATGCTCAGGATAATACCCAAAGTCCTGACCATGTGGCCTAGGCCCCATGTGACCTGGCCCCGCCTGCCTGCCTCTCCCCGGCCTCCCTCTGCTCCTCAAACCTGAAAAACACTTTCCCATCTCAGGGCCTTTGCACTTGCTGCTTGGGGCCTAGAAGGCTCTTCCTCCACTTACTCCCATGGCTCAAGTCTGCTCTAATATCATCTCAATGGGGCTGTCCACGCCACTCTACCTAAATCAGCACCCCTGTCCTCTGCCCTTACCCTGCTTCATTCTTCTCCAGAGCAGTGATGCCAACTTGACATCTATTCTTTACTGTTTGCTTATTGTTCATCTTCTCCAGGGGAGCATAAGCTCCTCTGGGGAGGGAGTTTTGTTTTGGTCACAGCAGTGTCCCTAGTGCCTAGACATAGTGCCTGACTCACACACATGCAAAACAAACGCTGAATGAATGGATGAGTGTGAAAACATGTGTAATGAAGTCTAAAAAATAACCAAACTAAACATTAAATAATTACAATGGATATGGAAAGTGAACCATATTTATGTATTTTCAAAACATTCTTTTCTGCAATTGCCAACTGTCTAACATCCTCAATTCAGTTAAATAAACATTTATTTCATGTGCCACCCACCATGGTAGACTCTGGCTGGCTGGAGATGTTCCCTGAAATGGTCAAGGTGGGAGGAAGAGGAGGCTGCAGGGGGAGTAACACCGAGTTAGGCTTTGAACATACCTCACTGGAGATTGTAAGAGTTACAGCTCTGTAAGTTATGTAGACGCATGAGCAGCCGATAGTACCACACAGTAAAGGAGACACAGAGACGGACTAGGTCCCTGGGCCGGGCACAGGAGGTGAATGGGGACTAGGTCCCTGGGCCGGGCACAGGAGGTGAATGGGGACTAGGTCCCTGGGCCGGGCACAGGAGGTGAATGGGGCCACAGAGCATTCAGAGTGGAGACAGGTGGTGAGAGAGAACACTGGCAGATCTGGGGGCCGCAGGGGGTTTCAGGGAAGTGGAGCTTCAATGTGCACTGGAGAGGCAGGTGGGGGTCAGATAACAAAGGGCCTCATAAGCAAGGTGAGCAGACATCCTGACTTGCCCGGGACAGTTTACATCTTTCGTTCCTGTGCTAATATTAATAGTGCCCCTTTCATTCTCAAGAGTGTCCCAGTTTGGATGCTAGGTTATGTGGTCAGCCTAATTATAAGGTATATTAAGTAGTCTGGATCTAAGGGCACTGGGGAGCCACTAAAGAGTCCTGGGTTCCCTTTTAGAAAGAACATTGTGAAGAATAGATTGGGGACTGTGTGTGTATGTCAGGATGCAGGGAAACTAGTCACAAGGCTACTTCAGTGATCAAAGAAGATGGCAGCCTTGGCCAGGGGTTGGAGAGTAATGGGTGATTTGATTTAGGAGGTAGCTTCTGGAGGGCTTGGTGTTTGATGTGGAAGACGAGAGACTGGAAGAGTCGAGGTGGCACCCAGTTTTCTGGATTGGGCAACTGTGTAGACAAAACACAGAAGGTGGAACAGGTCTACAGGGAAATAAATGAGGGGTTTGGCTTCGGCAACACTGTTACCAACCTACATGTGGGACAAG
This sequence comes from Ceratotherium simum simum, assembly GCF_057802395.1. Lineage (NCBI taxonomy): Eukaryota > Metazoa > Chordata > Mammalia > Perissodactyla > Rhinocerotidae > Ceratotherium > Ceratotherium simum. Next base: position 32,452,034 of record NC_141920.1, on the reverse strand, counting down.
AGACACCAGTAGGCAGTTAGCTTGGTGAGTCCAGAGTTGAGGAATAACCACGGACTGGAGATAGAGCAATACGGCATCAGAGATATGGGCATGTGTCGCTGATCGGTACTTTATTAAAATTGAATTCTGGATAAAGTTGGATAATCATAGAATATATTAAGACAAGATCATTTTAAAATCAGTTGAAAACAACAAAAGCAACATTTAATTATGAGAAGTATTAAAAATAACTACATTTTGAAGTAGAGAATCATTTCTCAAGATAAGAGGGACTTAAAACTTACACGAGACTTTGGAGAATCTCTTTCTGTTTGTGATAAAATTAGGAACATCTTATATTATTTAATCTAAACCTGTCACCCTACAAATTAGGCTACCAAGATTCAGGAAGGTCAAGTGACAAATCCGTGATTACAGTGTTGGTTAGTGAAACTGCTGGGAATGGAGACTGGGTTTCTGAATCCCTGGCTATGCTATGACACTGTTCATATAAGATACTCTCCTGTGAACGGTCAGACCTAATCCTCTGGTACATTTCAAAACATTATGCATTTGACAAAGGTCAGTACCTATTTACCATTAAGAAAAATACTCTTAGCAAATGAGGAATAGGAGGAAACTCTCCTTACTTGATAAAGGTTATACCACAAAAACAGCAAACACACTCAATAGATAACCCATGAATGCATTCTCTTTAAGATCAGAAACAAGACGAAGGTGTCCATCATCACAGGACTGGAGGGGCTGTCCAACGCCATATGAAAGACGAAGAAGGAACTGGGGAAAGAACTGCAAGGAAGGAGCTCCAGTTGTGATCATATACATAGGAAATCCAACCGACTCGACCGAGGTAACACGAGACCCAGTACTAGAGTTCAGCAAGGTTGTGGGATAACAAGATTGGCCTCCAAAAATCACCAGCATTGCTCTATACCAGCATTAACTGACTAGAAAAAAAATTTTTAAAATAAGATACTCAGAATAGCAACTAAAACTGTAAAGTATGTAGGAAATGACTTAAAAAAAAAAAAAAAAAAAACGAAAGAAAAAAAGACTGGGAAAAAAATTTTTAACTGTAGAGCTAGCCCTGATGACCTAGCAGTTAAAGTTTGGCACGCTCTGCTTTGGCAGCCCAGGTTTGGTTCCCAGACGCAGAACCACACCATTCCTCTGTCAGTAGCCATGCTGTGGCGGCAGCTCACACAGAAGAACTAGAAGGCCTTACAACTAAAATATACTACTATGTACTGGGGCTTTGGGGAGAAAAAGAAAAAAAATAAAAAAGAGGAAGATTGGCAGCACATGTTTGCTCAGAGCAAATCTTTCCCAGCAAAAAAAAAAAAGAAAAAAGGACATTTATTAAAAAAACATTTTTTTAAACTCTAATAAAGAACGTAGAAGATCTGATAAAATGGAAAAGCATTCCATGGTCTTGATTGAGTCAACTTAGTATTATAAAGACGCCAATTACCCCCAAATGAACATAATTTCAATAAAATGCCAATCAAAATTCCAGCTGGATTTTTTGAGGAGTTCAATAAACTCACAAAAGGAAAGAAATGTCCATGAATAGCAAACTCAACCTTAAAAAGGAAAAGATAAGAGGAGAGAATCTGCTGTATCAGACATTAAATCCTACTACAAAGCACAGTAATAAAGACTGCATGGTAAAAGTCTAGGAACAGACCAATAGACCAAAGAAAACAGAATGGCAAGTTCAGAGATAAACCCTTGTATATCAACTTTAGTAGGGACTTGATATATGATAAAGCAGGCACCACAGACCAATGGAAAAAGGAAGGTTTGTTTAGTAGGCACTTCTGAGAAACTGGAGAAAAATAAAACTGGATCTCTAATATCACATATGAAAGCAGACTCTAGATGTTTTACAGACCTAGCAAAGGTAAAGTACAGCATGAGAAGAGGAAAATACAGGTGAATGTCTTTGTGACCTGCCTGGAGTGAGGGAAGGACTTCCTAAACAGAAGGCACAAACCATGAGGTAAATAATTGAAGAATTTTATTACATAAAAATTAAGGATTACTGTTAAACAATAAGAAGAATACTATGGACAAAGTTAATAAAAAGAGCACACAATGGTAAAAGATATTTGTAGTATCTAAGACCAACAGAGGATTCATTTCTAGGACCTACTAGGAATTCCTGAAAAGCAGTAAGAGACAGTAATTCCAATAGAAAAATGGCCAAAACATACAAACTGATAATTTACAGACGAGCGAAAGCCAAAAGGGCACAAAAAATATTCAAAATCATTAAGAATCAGATAAAATGAGAAAAAAAATGATACATCACTTACACTTATCAGGCTGGCCAGAAAAAAAAGAATGCTGGATAATGGAGGGCAGGGATGTGGGAAGAAAGGAACCCACGTGACTATTCATGGAGTGTGGGTGATGTAACTGAACAGAAAGAATGACAATAAATTAAATGATTATTCAATTCAAAAAGGAAGAAAATAGAAAATTTCAAAACAAAGCATCATAGTTATAAAGAAAGAAATAATGGAGACGAAAGTAGAATTTAATAAACAAAACCCAGAAAAATGTGGTATTTCTAAATAAAATCAAAAGTTATTGGAAAACATAATATGCACACAAATACACATCACTAGAAAACACGACAGCTCTATATTGGGCATGAGAAAGGGGAAATAACCTTAGAAAAAGTAGGCTTTAAAAGGGTAACAACTTACTATAAACAATTTTGTTTTATGAATTAAAAACCTGTGTGAGATGGATTGCCTTTCTACTATATAAATTACAGAAATCGACTTTAGAATTAATTCATTCAACGAATATTTACAAAATCACTAGTATGTACCAGTTTTTAAAGAAATAGTAAACCTGAATTGACGAATAACCATAGAAGAAGTGGAGGAAAAAACTTGTCAAGAATTAAATATTACATATAATGTAAGGTTTACAGTACAATAACTTATTCATTCATTCAACAAATACTTAAGTGTCTTCTAAGGTTCTTGCATTGTGCTAGGGGCTGAGGACTCAATGGTGAGTAAGATCCTTAGCTTCGTGGGTTCAAGGACCAAAAAGGAGGTAAGTGTCTGGAGCCTGATAAGACAGAGGGCAAGCAGCCTGATGAGACGGGAGTGGGTGAGGACCGGATCACGAGGGCTTCATACACATTGGAGAAAGTTTCCCTTTTATTCTGAATGCGGTGGGGGAGCAATTAAAGGGCCTCAGGAGAGTACCACAATAGGACTGTTTTTACAAAGCTCACCCAGACTGTTGTGTAAAGAAAATTTAGGGGGGCAAGAAAGGAAATGGGGAGACCAGTTGAAACGATTGAAGGAAGATGGTGGTGGGGGCTGGGGTGGTTACGATGCAGCTCAGGAGCTATGAATAAATGAGATGTGTTTTGCAGAAGGAACAAATTAAGACTTGCTGATAGAGTGGATGGAGGAGTGACAACTGACCAGGTCTGTGGCTTTCATAACCAGGCAGATGGTGGCGATCACATCTACTGAAGTAGGGGAAAGTGGTAGAGGGCCATGCTTGGGAGAAAAAACCAAGAGTTTTAATTTGGACACATTAACCTGGCTACAACTATGAGACATTCAAGGGGGTGTATCAATTTAGGCAATTGTTTTAAGAATATGGAACTCAGCAGAGATAAACATTTGGGCATCTTCATGAGAAGTAGTGCTCACAGCCAAGTGAATAAAGGGTCGAGATTCAAACTCCAGTATTCACCTAGAGCGCAGGCCTCAACACTCTTAGCCACCCAGCTTCCTGCAATACAGGTGCCAAAATCCAAAAGAAAATACTGCCAAACTGACTTTAACAGTTTAGCAAAAGAAATATACTGTGATCAATAAGTATTGTTTTAGGAATACAAGGATGGCTCAAAAATCAGGAATTCTATTAATAGGTTAAGGAGGAAAAAAACCCATAAGATTCTTTACAGATGTTGAAAAGTTTTCAATTAAAATCAACATTCCTGATTTTTTAAGTTTAAGCTGTTAAAAAAAGGTTTCTATAGAACTAGAAGGATAGTTCCTTTACATCATTAAGAATCAGTATCACATAGGGCCGGCCCCGTGGCTTAGCGGTTAAGTGCTCGAGCTCCGCTACTGGCGGCCCGGGTTCGGATCCCGGGCGCGCACCAACGCACCGCTTCTCCGGCCATGCTGAGGCCGCATCCCACATACAGCAACTAGAAGGATGTGCAACTATGACATACAACTATCTACTGGGGCTTTGGGGAAGGAAAAAAGGAGGAGGATTGGCAATAGATGTTAGCTCAGAGCCAGTCTTCCTCAGCAAAAAAAAAGAGGAGGATTAGCATAGATGTTAGCTCAGGGCTGATCTTCCTCACACACACAAAAAACAATCAGTATCACAAACACAGCCCACACCCTATGTTAACTGAAAGAGGAAAGGCATTCCTATTAATGTAGTGAACAAGACAAGAATGTAAGCAATCACTGTTATTTTAGATTGTTCTGGCAGTTCTAGCTAGGAATAATTTTCTTTTTTGTTTTTTCTGTGAGGAAGATTGGCCCTGCGCTAACATCTGTTGCCAATCTTCCTCTTTTTCTTTTGTCACCCCAAAGCCCCAGTACATAGTTGTGTATTACAGTTATAGAGTTGTAGCTCTTCTATGTGGGATGCCACCACAGCATGGCTTGATGAGTGGTGAGTAGGTCCACGCCCAGGATCAAACCCGGGAACTGCCACCTGCCAGGACGGCCCCTAGCTAGGTATAATTTTCTATCTGGAAAATCCAGGAAAGTCATCCAAAAATGTCTTAGAATAAATAAGAGAGCTCATTCGGGTGGCCGTTTTTGAAACGACTATATAAAAAAACCAGTGAGTCCCCAAATCAGTTGTAATTATTTATAAGGTTTAGTGTGGAAAAAACATTCCATTCACAAGGGAAATAAAAAATTCAAAATATCTAGGATTTAACCAAAAAATAAATAGTAGGACTCATAGGAGGAAAGCTATAATATTTTACTGAGAAACATAAAGGAAGACTTTTGGAAAAAAGAGAAAGGTGTACAGTTTTGGTTGGGAAAACCAATGTTGAAAGATACCAACTCACCTGCAAATAATCCATAAAGTCAACACAATCTCAGTCACAATTCAAAGGAGATTTTAAAGAACGAGCTACTCAAAATGATACTCAAAATTAAGAATACTGGAGAAATTATTGAACCGGAAGAAAATCTAGGGCATACTTGGCCTGCTAGGTATTAGAATGCAATGTAACACTACAATAAGTTCATGTACACTGGCTCGTGAGCAGAATGGCAGAGCAATGGAACTAGAAAGAAGGTACAAAAAAAGATCCGTAGATTACCCCATTCATCCTATTCCCATTTATACATGGGGACTGAGAGTAGGAATTCTCAGCTCTGGTAGGAACTTGCCCAACCGTCGTGTTCCAGGAGCCAAACTTCGGATACTCAGAACATGTCACCACTTGAAACTTAATTGGTGAAATCCAGAAGTGGCACCAAACAGCCCCCTGCACCCTCCACTGCCCCCTTCTAGGGGAAATTTCCTGTCTTTCCCAAGCTAAATAGAATTCATTTGTCATATTTTAATCTTTTCGAGATCATTGCCCCTTAAAGAATCTGATGCAGGCTATACAAAATTTTGCAAAACATTTTGGGGTGGGGGTTTTCACTGGTACCCTGAGGCCCAGCCCTGGATTGAACAGGGCAAAGGACCCCAACCTGGCCCATCATCAGAATGACCTGATGGTGCTTTTAAAAAACACTGCTGGAGCCTATCCAGGCCAACAGCCTGGAAGTGTCTATCGAGGGCTTTGGGAATCTATAAAAGCTTCCCAGGAAATTGCACTCCTAGCTATGCTTCAGAGCTAAGTCCTCAAAAGTGCAACACTTAACATTCATAATGCTTTTCATAAAAGGGTACACCTCCCTCGGAGTGATCACACAATATTTTGACAGTAATAAGCAGAATATAATAGGAGAAAAAGGATTAAGAAACGGGGAAAAAAATTCTCCTGACTGTAAGCACTGCTGCACACACTAGTCACCCAAGGATTATTTTATAACACTTCGGCCATCACCGGGTTAGATACAGGCACGTCGTGAATGTTTAATACGTACAGTTCACAGCTGATATAGTTGCCTTAGAAGAGGAAATAAGATCCGAAAAGGGAGAATGAAACAGGTAAGTTAAAACTACAGTGCTTAGAAAACCTTTCACCTCATAATGCCTTTCGTCAGTTGATTGACAGTCACCTTCAGCGTTAATTTGGTGCAGAAATGTTTATGTTATTTTTGTTTTATTTTATTATTTTAAAATGGTTGCTTCCTTACATAATTCAGCATGATTCTGGAGAAAGCTGTGGCCCTTTCTTCGCAAAATGAAGCTGATTTTACAGAAAAGGATGATGCAATAGGTGTGAATTACACATATAGACCCAAGTGGCCTCCAGAGCAGCAGCCTGTAATCGCAGCCTTTCCAGACCCTTATTTTCTGGTGCAGTTGGGTACTTTCAACCATCATAAGACCAAAGAGATTCCACAGGGTACGTACATCTGTTGTGGCTCAGCTAAGCTGGATTTGCGTCTCTGGGAAGACAGAATGCTTGGGCCTGGGTGAAACTGTTCAGTTTTCAAATATATTCAGGAGTCCTTAAAAACAACAAAAAAGAAAAAACTAGAATTGATAAAAAAATCTAAGAACAGCTTCTTTAAAAGAAAAACCTAACATATAAATTACTAAACCAAACTAATAAACTAAACTAAATAAATAAATCTATTCAAGAAAAAAATGAGACAATATTTGAAAAAAGAAATGAGGTCAGCTAAAAAAGTAGCAGCAAACCTAACACTGAGCTCACCCTCTTTCACACCCAGAAAACTGAGTGCATTTCACCGAAAAAACTGAGACGGGTGAACTATTTAAAAAATTACATTCTTTAGAAAAGCAATACTTCAACAAAAAGAAAATTAACATCACCTGTAATTTCTATTAAAACTTCATTTTTATTCTATTAAATTTCATTTTTTTGTGCTTTTCCTTTCAGAGCATTCACACACGCATTCAGGTCTGAGTAAGTAGATCCGGTCTAGTAATTTGCACGTTGACTTGTCAGTTTTTTCCCATATATCAGGCTCAAAATCATGACTTTTAATGGTTACATAATACTCCTTTCAGTTAATGTGTCATGATTCTCTTAGCTGCTGCCCTGCTGTTATACACTTAGGTTGTTTCCCAGGTGAGTCTAATTTTAGATCATTCTGCCTGGCATATGTGCCTGCATATGGCTCTTTTTTTTCTTGTTTGTTTCTTCCATTGCTGGTAAATTCCCAGGAGTGGGTTTTCTGGGTCATGGTGTTCTAACTTCTTAACAAATCCACCAGATTGCTTTACAAGAAATTTGCACTGATTCACAATGTCCCCACTGGGATGTGACTAGGAAAAGAAAAAACGTATACATCCAAGGGTTCATTTTACATAGATGGTTAAAATTAATCTTGGGAACAAACTCCGGAAGTAGGTATCATTACCTCTATTTTATGAATGGACAAAAAGAGGATTAGGAAAGTAGGTGACCTGTTCAAAGTCGCAAAGTTAGTTGCAGAGCCATCTTTCTAACCCCAAAGCCCTGCCACCTCCCCAGATAACGGAATATGCGTTTCAGGGCAACTTTCCAACAGCAGTTGCTGTTACTATTACTATTGCTGTTTTTGTTAATAGATGTAAAACCATAACCCAGACTTCCTTCAGTTTGTATTTTATTTTCTAAATGATTCGTTTCACCATTTATCTACTATAATCTTGATATTTTCCTTTCACAAGAATGAAAAACTTGTGTCAGATACAAATAATATGCAAATCACAGAAAGCTCTCTGCTTTCTTTCCTTTTCTGGTTAGTCCTTTTTCATTGTAAGAGCTTCTCAGTGTTTGTGTAAGAAAAATTGTTCCTTTTCATTGGTGATTTTTTTCTTTCTTCTTCAAATCTGAGAGCGTTCTTAATTCTCCAGAGGTCTGGCATTTTTATTCAATTTCCAGTCCTATTTTTTTCTGACAATTTGATTTGTAAAAATCTTTAATCCTATTCTACCTGGAGTTTTTCGTAAGCAAAAGGGAAACATCTCAAATGTTTAGCACGTGGGGGGAACTGCTTATTAAACTGTGATGCTCTAAGTTCAAGGAGATAGAGCGGCCATGGGATAATCGTGATCAGGGCGGTATAACTGCATTGTGTTGTGTACGAATCTGGAGACGAGGAGACTGAAAACCAGAAAGCAGTGGCTTTGAGATGGTGAGGGTGGATGTGACGGTGGTGGGTTTACGATTTTAAAAATCTGTTTGCTACAACTACTACAAACAGAAAAGAAAAAACCGAAAAGGACAGTGAGAATGGCTTTCTCCCCATTGTGTAAACAAACGTGAAGGCGCCTCCCGCACAGGTGGGGGAGGCTGGTTCTCCGAGCGGCATCCCCACCCCCCCCACCCCTCCCTGGGAGCCCCCTGAGACTGCGTTCTGTCCTTCCAGAGGGACAGGAAAGAAGGCGAAAAGCGAAGCCTGCAGGTCAGCCACACCTGGGGCCGGCAGGAGACCCTCTGTCCCGGCGGCCTGGACGCCCCAGGCCGGGAAGTGCAGGGGGAGGCCGCCGGAGACCCCTCCCCGCAGAGGCCCGGTGCCAGGCGGCGGCCTCCTCAGGGACAGCCCTGACTGCGTGGAGCCAGGCGGGGCCACCTCCTGGGACGAGCGCGGCGGCGGCCCCCAGGCGCCCCGGGACTCCTTCCCCGCGGAGGCCCTGGCCCCGGGCGGGCGCCCGCCCCCGCCCCGCGTACCTCTGGGCATCGGGAGGGGCCGGCCTGGCCCAGGGCCGTCCCCGCCCCCGGCCCCTGCCCGCTCCGAGGGGCGGCCAGCATGCGGGGCGCCGGGAGCCCGCGGCCCCCAGGCGGCTCTCCCGCCGAGCGCCCAGCGGGGCCCGTCTGCGGCCCTCCTTGGGTTCCCAGCCGCGGCAGCGCGGGGGTGATTGCCCCCAGGTTCCCGGACCTGAGGCCCCTCCGGCCGCGCGACTCGGCTTTCCTGCTCCCGCCGCGGACACGCGTGATGGCGGTGAGGCAGGGGGCGGACAGGCACCTCGGCACCACCCACATCCCTCCTGCGGGGCTCGGCCAGCCGCGCCCTCGCCTCATTCCGAATAGAAGGGGCTCTCCTCACCAGAAACGCAAAACCGAGCGGCATCATCCCCAAACACGCGCGCACACCGAGGCCCCACGCGCCCCGCGCCCGCCGGGAAGCCCCGGCCCTCCCCACGGTCAAGGTGTGCCCCCCACCGCCCCGGACTCTCACTCGCGGTCTCCGCGCGCACCGCGTACCCCAGTTCTCAGGACCCCTGCCCACGCCCACGCCCCCGCTGGGAGTGTAAAGGCGACAAGGCTGTTTACCTGCTCCGGGAGGAGAGAAGGAGCTCGCCGCGCCGCGGCTGTCAGTGACTGGCGCCGAGGGCCGGCGACGCGCGGGGCCCAGGAGGCGCTGCGGGGGCGGGAAGGGAGGGACGGGGCCGCGGCGCCGCGGGCGGAAGTCGGCGCGGGGACCAATGACCACGCGGCCACGCGCACGGGCCGGCGCACCTGCGGGCCGGCGGCCGGAGCTGATGTTAAAAGCTGCTGCCAAGCAGGGCCGGGAATCTGAGTCACCGGAAAACACGCGTTGGGATTTGTTTGAACGCTTCATCAGCTGATACTGCCTCCTCCTGTCATCACTCTCTGACGTTGCTCATTGACTATAAAAATCATCTTTAAAGGGAAATTCGGCCCAAAGCTCCAGCTCTCCCGTTATATAATGGAGAAAATGAAAGGTTAGGGAATGAGAAAGCAATTTCTGGAACTTTTCCGGTAGCCAGAAATTTCTAAAGAGGGAAAAATTGTGCTACTCTAGATGGAGCCCAGGATTTATGAATTTTCACATAAATCCTTGAAATTTGAGGCCTAGAAAGGACATTGGCCATCAACTGTTCCTTCATTTACTCAGTTTCTGCTTCTTATGTACAAAAGAGATGATTTAGATTATGATATTCACAAATGAGAAAAATGCTCTCCATTGAGCAAGTCCACTCCGCATATTACATGAGGTGTTTTGAGAGGTGTGTTCTTGCTCGTTATTTCTGCTAAGAAATTAGATGGGGGTTTGTCTCATGTAAAGCATGGCCAGAGATGAAGTGACAGAAGGACATGAGCTAGAGTTAGGGGGACTGTATAAATTATTACCCAAATTAGGGGACTTTTGAAAGTGGCACCCGTATTAATTAAGCGGGGCCAATGGGCATAAACCAGGGCTGTCCTGGGAAACATGGGACATCTAGTCCACTTGTTAAGGGCAAGAGGCTCCATCCAGCTTGTAAGAAAAGAAGTTTAAGATTATTGAGATACGCATTGGAAACAGGATTTGGATTAAATAACTGTATCCCAGGACCAATCACCAGGGCACATGGTGAGGAAAGTGAGAAGCCAGGAGAATTGTACAGAGTAATGTGAAACAGCCCCGGGAGAGGTTTATATGAATGTGGGTGGGCGCCTGAAAGGTTGTTTGGGAAGGAGAAATGAGAGGTCTGGAAAACGCCGCCATTGGATGGAGATGATTCAGTAACAGAGAACTGGATTGCGGCCAGTTAGAAATGAGCATTGGGCAGCAATGCTGAGGCCGTGTTCTATCCAGTCAGTTTTAGGTAATGATCACATTGATAGTACTTTTAGAACCTTATCTTCTTTCCTCAGAGATGGCTTGTTTCGAGGTGAACTAGGGGTGTTGAAGCATCTCTTTGAGTCTCGTGCTGGGGTGGGGCTGGGAGTGGGTGACCAGATCAGACTGGACAAGGGGCTGGCTTCCCTCTGGCAGGAAGGGCCCTGTAAAGCATGGTTATATTAAAGAACAAAAATTCAACCGACTGACTTTAAAGATCTAGTTGGCTTTATCCATCTATTCATGAATCAGGCAGCATCCCATCCAGCAAATAAGTAGGAGCTCTGAGGAGTTGTACAAAATGCAAGGTTTCTATACGCAGAAAGAGGGTGGGACAAAGAAGTTTAAAAAATGGAGTATTTCAGGCTAGGTCACCTTCCCCTTGGGGAATGCAGGGGGCCTTAGGCAGATTACCTCACTAGTGTTGATCAGGAAATTCCAGAATGATTGGTTTAAAATTCCACTCCTAGGAGAGGCTGAAACTGCAGTTAGGTTAGGTATTAAGTTTTGGTGGAGCTTAGCATAAGTGACCCCATTTTGGGACTGTTGTTTCTTTTTAACAGTTAGAAGACGCCGAAACTCAGCTTTTTCTCAAAAGAATCCTGTGTCTACTGGCTGAATGCTCTCCCTTCCTGCCCACCAGGAAAAGGCTCTAAAGGCAGAAGATTTCTTGGGGGGATTAGGGAACCAAAAGAAATTGCCTTATGTCCTATTCTGGCTATTATTGCTATGTAGCAACTACTGCAAAACTTAGTGGTTTAAGACAACCACCATTTTGTTATGGCCGTGAATTGTTTAGACCAGGGAGTTGGACAGGCACAGTGGGAACTTGACTCTGCCCCATGATGTCTGGGGCTGCAGTTGGAAAGACCCCAAGTCTGAGGCTGACTTGATAGCTGGGGCTTGGAATCACTTGAAGGCTCTTTCACTTGCATAACTGGCACCTGGGCTGGGAGGACATGAAGCTCAGATGTGCTGATCAGAGTGCCTCTGCATGGCTTCTCCATGTGGCCTGGCTTCCTCCCAGCATGGCGGTCTCAGGTTCAATGGATTTCTTACGTGGCTTCTTAGGACTCCAAGCATGTGAGTTTCAGCAAACAAGATGGAAGCTGCATTGCCACTTCCCACCTAGTGTCGCAAGTCACATAACATCACTTCCACTGTGTGCTATTGACCAAAGTAGTCGTATGCCCACCCAGATTCAACAGCGGGGATGTAGACCTCATCTCTCAATGGGAGGAGTATCAAAGAATTTGTGGCCATTTTTAAAAACTGCCATAATGGGGTTGGTGGATTTTTAGGGGCTGGTGTATGGATTTTTAGGGGCTTTCGTTGAGCCTATGAATAGCTCCAGGAGTGGGCAGCCCACAGGAGGAAGCTTTTGCAATGGCCCTACATCATTCCTTGTCCCAACCTCGTTTATGATTGCCTCTCCCATCCCTACAACTATCGTATCCTGTTATAACAAGGAAGGCCATTTTCTGGACTGGGTGAGGGATGGGGTTGAGGGTTTGTCCTCTGGGGACTCATCTGGTGCCCTCATGGGCCCCTGCTGTGCTGAGGTTCACAGCACCATCCGGTCATTCTTTTAAAGTCTCCCTTTGCATCTCCTTTGTCCTGGCTCAAAATTTATTTGTCAACATCACATAGATCCTCCTCAGCAAATGTGGAGAAGCTAAATAAGTCAAACTCTAAATTTATGTTGTTTGCAAAAGGAAAATTATTTCGTTCAACAAATAATTTATTGAGTACCTAGTGTGAGTTAGATAGTTACAGTCTCTGACCTCAGATATCAAAAGGAGTACAGGCAGCCACATAGAAAGTGACCAGGTCATGCAGGGCCTAACAGCCCTTAATGAAGTGTTTAGATTTTAATTAAATGTGATAGGAGCCCTTGAAGATGTAAGCAGGGGAGTGACATCACCTGATTTGCCTTCTTAGAAGACCACTCTGTTTGTTGTGTGGGGCATGAGGGGACAAAAGTGGAAGCAGGGCCTGGTAGGTGGGTTCTGCAGTGGTCCAGGGGCTTGATGTAGGGTGGTGGGATTCTGAAATGGTAAAAAATGGAGGAAGACCAAGTTTTAGAGGAAACGGGTTTTAGAGAAGTTCTTTCCATCTTAGACATGTTGAGTTTGAGATGCCTGTGTAACCCCCAAATGGGGGATTCTGGAACTCAGCCGGGAGGTGGAGGGAGAGGTGTGCTGAAGATGTGCATTTAGAAGTTTCAGTATATGGACAGTTTTCAAAGTCATGGGCTTGGATGATAACATCAAGGGAGAAAGTGTAGCCAGAGAAAAGAAGAAGAATTAGGACCGAGCTGTGGGGAACGCTGACAGGGTTAGATCAGCAGTTCTCAATCTTCAGGATGTGTTACCTGGAGGACGAGATAAAACACACGTTGCTGGGCCCCACCCCAGAGAGTCTGACCAGTAGGTCTGGGATGGAGTCCAAGAATCTGCATTTCTAATGGGTTCCTAGATGATACTGATGTTGCTGAGCCACACTTTGAATTGGAGGAAGAGTAGCTGGCAAGAGAAACTGAGAAGTGATGGTCAGTGAGGTAGGAGGGAAACCAAGAAGGTCCTGGAAGCTGAGAGGAGTGTTTCAAGAAGGCAGGAGTCAGCTACTGAGAGAGTGAATAGAATGGAGATAGGGAAGAACCCACCGGATTTGGTGACATGGAGGTTGTTACTGGGGACTTGATGGGAGCAGTTTCAATAGAGTGATGGGGACAGAAGTAAATTGAAGAGGGAATGGGAGGTGAGGCAATAGAGACAACTCTTCTGAGAAGTTTTACCCTGAGGGGAGCAGAGTACTGGGTGGTGGCTGGGGGAGAGTGTGGGCGTAAGGGAGGGTATTTTGAACTCTCTCTAACAATGAGGGGCCTCTTCAGGGTGGGCCCCTTCAGTGGGATATTCATGTCCTCAAAGACCTCATTCCTTTACTCTCTCTTCCCTGCCCTCCCCAGGTTGCAGTCAGATGGCTGCAGTAATCTGAAGTATAGTATCACAAGTCACTACAGGCAGAGGAGGAAGACAGCCAGCCTGTTTTTGTGGTTCTCTCTTAGGAGTGAGGAACATTTTCTTTAAAGATGAGTGATCATGAATTTAAAAAGAAACCATCATGGTGCTGCCACAGTACAGGGTGGCCCATGTCTCTCCACTTTTTAAACACATTTAATGGCTATACTTAATGGCTAGACTTCAAGATCTGGGGCTCAGGTCTTGTGAAAGGGCCCTGACCACGTTTCTGGGCATCTCTCCCTGCATCCCTGGGGCTGCAGTCCTGAAGGGCCAGTTGACCTTTCTTTAATTGCTAAACTGAGGATCCACTCAAGCAGTTCCCTCAGCCCTGAATTCCTTCTCCCTGCCCCCCGCCCCCCTCTGCTGTGGGGTTCTAACTCAGATGGATCCTCCTCTGTGAATCTTTCCATATCTTCCCACCAAAACTCAACTGCCTTCCTCCTGCTCCAGCAGCAACTGGCTTGTACCATCCAGCCCCGTTTCGATCTCCCCTATTATTTATCTGTTAGTCTTTAATTAGGTTGTAAATTCCTTGTGAGAAGACACTCAGGACCTTGCAGATGGTAGGTGCCCAGGAAAATCAGTTAAACAACGTCCTGAGTGTGGTTATCTCTCCCATCCACTTGTTTTGCTGTGGTTCCTATTTTCCCCTTGGCTCCAACAGAATTTTTCCTTTTCTTTTTCTGTCTAGCCATGTGTGAGCTATCCCAGGTACCCAAACCAATGTTTAATGTCACCTAGAACCTTTGCCACACTTGGGTCCTTCTTCTGCATCACAGATTTTGTGGAACAAACTGTCTGATTTTGTCAGTATTTCTTTGACTCCCACCCCAGGCTTGGCTTCTGACTTATTCTATTGTTCTGGAAACTGGAGATTTCTTGTGTTTCTACTGGAAGTTCCTAAACCACTGGTATAATCTTTCTCATCATTGGTTAAAATGATTCTAACACACAATTCCAACGTTTGTATGTGTGAGTGTGTGTGTGTAGGGGGGTCCGCCCTCACCAAGCAGTTCTCCGACACCAGCTGGGTGTCCTACGGTTCAACTCAATTTTGACACTCTCTACCTGGAGATAGCATCAGATCCCACAGGTTAAGGGTTCAGTCTCACAAGACTGCCCCTTCAGATGCCAATTGCAAGTTCAGATTGTTATCTGTGCTTTTGTCCGACTGGCTATGGATCAGAGTTTCCAATGACCTCCACCTTGGGTTTGATTAATTTGCTAGAATGGCTCACAGAACACACAGAAACATTTTACTTACTAGATATTCGCTTATTATAAAATGATATAATTCAGGAACATCCAGATGGAAGAGACATTTGGGCAAGGTATGGGGGAAGGGCACGGAGCTTCGATGCTCTCTAAACATGCGACTCTCCCCAAATCTCTTTGTGTTTACCAACCCGGAAGCTCTCCGAACCCCTTCCTTTGGGTTTTTATGGAGACTCCATTAAATAGGCATGATTGATTAAATCATTAGCCTTTGGCGTTTGATTCAACCTCCAATCCCTCTCCCCTCCCCAGAAATCAGGGGATGGGACTGAAAATTCCAACCCTCTCTTCATAATTGTTTCTCCTGGCAGCCAGCCCCCATCCTTAGGTGCTTTCCAAAAGTCACCAAATTAACATAAACCCAGTTGTGGTGGAAAGAGACTTGTTATATGTAACAAAACACCCATTTCACCTTTATGGCCCTGAAGCGATTTCAGGAACTGAGGAACAGAGGCCAAGTATTATGACAAAAGGTGATCTCATTGCTCAGGAAATTCCAAGGGTTTTAGGAGCTATGAGCCAGGAACTGTGGAGAAAGACCAAATATATATTTCTTATAAGTCACAGTATCGCACCAGTGAACAGTCAGCTGCTACCCTCACTCAGCCCCCAATCTTTCTACATAGATTCTGCATAAGGTATTATCAAAGCAAATGGATACAACTGGGGGAGGGCGTGCTACATGGGGAGAGGCTTTTCATCTCATGCTCTGGTAAACTCATATTAATACTAACACATCAGGCAGGTAAAGCTTTATAATATGCTACAATACTTGGTAGGACTAATATCACCCATTATCCTCTTTTGCTTCAGAATCTCTCTGATATTCTTACTTATTTCTCCTTCTTGAATAATTTTATAATTTTGTTGAATTCCAAGAAACTTGTGGTTGGGATTTTTTTATTGGAATGGAATTGCATTTATGAATAAATGTGTGAAGGATTGATATCTTTATGTGCTATGGACTGAATGTTTGTGTTCCCCCACCCCCAAATTCATATGTCAAAGCCCTAATCCCCAAAGTGATGGTATTTGGAGGTGGGGCCTTTGGGAGGTGATTAGGCCATGAGGGTGGAGCCCTCATGAATGGGATTAGTGCCCTTATAAGAGGAGACATGAGAGAGATGATTGCTCTGTCAGCCAAGTGAAGACACAGCAAGAAGGCAGCCATCTGCAAACCAGGAAGAGAGTCCTCACCAGGAACTGGATTGGCCAGCACCTTGATCTTCTTCTTCCCAGCCTCCAGAACTGTGACAAATAAATTTCTGTTGTCTAAGCCACCTAGTGTGTGTATTTTGTTATAGCAGCCCTAGCTGACTTAGACATTATGTAAAATACGTGGCTCCCATGTCCGGGAAAATACAAATCTGTTTACTCAGGTGGTTTTGTGTACCTCTCAATAGAGTTATGGCAGATGCTGTTCATGCCTCATCCTACATCCCCTTGGCTCACCCGAGGTCACCTGTAACAGGCTTCCAGAATGCTGACGCCTTCCCACCTCAAGACCTGCATCTCTCTTCTCTGCCTAAGGTCTTTCTTTGGCACCATCTCAGCCTGTCCTGCCACCGAAGGGAGCACCCCCAAAGTGTGGGGAGTCAGGGCTCCTGGGGCAGTCTTCACCAATGGGAGATGCGAGTTGGTAGTTTAGTGTTCCAGCTTCCCCAACCTGCGGTTGGATGACCTGAGATGTGTTCCCATCGTCTCTCAAAGGTGCCCCGTGAGATGAAGCCCCACTTGCCCACAGAAAAATTGCCCACTTTTCTTGGCTTTTCTCTCTTCCCTGTTGTACATTTCCACTTCCTCATTTTGCTTCCTGGAATCACCTCCCAAATAGTCTCAGTGAGTCTCAGTGTTGCGTTTTGGTGGGCCCTAAACTCAGACACAAATTTTGTAGTTTTCCTTATAAGGGGCGTGCACATCTCTCCTTAAGGGTTGCTATTTTGAATGCCTGTGTTGCTTCAATGGTGTGTATACCTCTTACAATAGGAAGTTTGGCTGCTGACAGCCTTGAACTAAACGAGACTCTGTTGTATTTCTGGAAAGGATATAGTTAAAATTTGTACAAGTAATTTACCTGTAAAAATAAAACATTGCAAAAAACCCCAAATCATTGCACAAATCGAATTAGAAGCGTGATAAAATATTGAATGACTTTTTCCCCCCATTTTTTAAATTTCTTTATTTCTGCCTCACAAATGTCCAATACTTGTAGAGGGAAGGAAGAAAGGCTCTTCCTCTGAATAGGTAATATGAAAGCAAGCACTATTAACAGAGAAGGTCATGTGAGCATTTTCCACGAAACATTCCAATAGCAATTGAAGGGAAAAGTAACTGTAGCATGCAGTCATAGAAATAAATGAGGCTGTAGTTGTCTATGATGTGGTGTGCATGTGGTAGGGAGATACATGGGCTGTGGTAAATAGAAGGAGTGTGTGGCCCTAGAATTGTGAGCTGGATGCAGGAGGGAAGGACTTATTTGTAAGACTGTAAGTGCTTGTGAAAGACTTGTCAATGATTGTGTTTGCATTCTCCTCAAGATGGGCTCTGCAGTTGCAAGATATCCCGTGCTGAATGCTTTTAAGGAAAGGAGGTGGGTGATGCTCAGATCAATGTCATCCTCACCGGCCAGCCCTAGGGTGAGGGTCTCCAGTGTGGTGAGGTGGGTGCCAGGGGCCTGGCCCCTGAAGATCTCTTTGGGTTTCACGAGCACTCCTGCTACTGGCTGCTCCAAGTCACTCTAGTGGAAAGTATCTGAAAGTCAGAATGCGGCTGGTGAACCCATTAAAAGAGTGAAAGGATTTGAATGTCTTTCTGCTTTTCTGATACTGTTCTGGGAAATGGTGCAGAGCAAGAAGTCTGGCATTTTCTGTTTTTAATCTGCTTCTTCAGGCACTCTCTTTGCCAAAAAGCCCTTGTCTTGTTTTTAAAACATATTCTGTGCTGATGTCACTCTTCTTCTCTGAGAGTGACGTTGTCTTCTCAGGCGCAGCCCAAGAAGCTAGCCCTCTGACCTTGTGCTTGCTCCTTTTGAGGTTCTGTGGGTCCTCCTGGCCGTGGGTTTAATTTCTGTGTGGCTGTCGTGCTGGGGGAACGGGCATGTGTGGGAGAGAAGGGCTGGCGAGGGGGTCTCAGCTTTAGCCCAAGCTGCATCCAGCTCTGGGGCACAGTCCTGTCAGGGGCCTGACACCCTGGTGGGCCGTGCCTGCCTGGAGCCCCCAGGGAGAAGGCTTGTCTGAGAGGTGAGAAAGTCGACCAGCAAAGCTTGGCCTAGTAACAAAGACAATTTGTCCCTTGTCTTTGTCTGTCTTGGTCCAGTCCCTGTGGACAAAGTTCTGAGTCCTATATTGAGGGTGCTGTGGGTGGTAAAATGAAAGAGTTTTACCATACAAACCTCAGATGTCTCTGGGGTTCTAGTGAGACAGAGGAGGACGAAGAAGTGTTCTCATTTTTGCTTGGGGCACTGCGTGGCTGTGGGGTTGGAAGGCCCTCAGACATCCTGACGCTTCTAGAACCTCAGCAGTGGTGACTGTGGTGGCCCATGGAGGAGGGCCTGGGTCTCACAGTCCCCGAGCCTGAGAAAGGAACTTGATTATTACAAATATGCATGAATGCACTTTCTGTGTTCCTGAAATCATTGGGCTGGCGGAAGGGCTTGCAGGGAAGTAGGTCCTATGTTAGCACGTGAGGAACCCAGATGTTTCCCAAATCTGTCTTTAGTGTTCTAACTTTTTACTTACATTCGAGACCTTCATCTCTTTACTTGTCTAAGTGGAGGCAATAAAAATAAAGAAGCATTTACAGACCGTCCCCAACTTAACGATAGTTTGACTTAACGATTTTCAACTTTAGGATGGTGCGAAAGCTATACACGTTCAGTAGAAACTGTACTTCAAATTTTGAATTTTGCTCTTTTCCAGGGCTAGCGATATGCTGTATGATACTCTCTCCTGATGCTGGGCAACGGCAGCGAGGCCGTACCTCCCAGTCAGCCACGTGATCAGGAGTGTTAACAACTGATACACTTACAACCATTCTGTACCCAGACAGTCATTCTGTTTCTCACTTTCAGTACGGTGGTCAATAAATTACATGAGATATTCAATACTTTACTATAAAATAGGCTTTGTGTGAGATGATTTTGCCCAACTGTAGGCTAATGTCACTTCACTATAAAATAGGCTTTGTGTTAGATGATTTTGCCCAGCTGTAGGCTAATGTAAGTGTTGTGAGCACATTTAAGGTAGGCTAGGCTAAGCTGTGATCTTTGCGAGGTTAGATGTATTAAACGTGTTTTCGACCTATGACATTTTCAACTTAACGGTGGGTTTATCTGGACATGACCCCATCGTAAATTGAGGTTTTCTTTCCCTATCTCTGTTAATAAAAACATGATTTGCTTATGCTGTAATGACCCTGAGGTTATTTTTAACATTATGAGTGGACCTTACTTTTCATGGGTTCCTGAAAATTTGCATATAATTCAAGTTTTTTTGAAATAAAGGTGTGAAAATATGTCAAAATGGTATTAACTTTTCGAACAATCATTTTGTAAGGCAACTCTCTCCTTAATATATTTTGTAGGTCCGCATTCTCAGATGTCGGGTGTGCAAGGGACATATTCAAGGACCCTTCACATCACTCCTATCAATGGTGCATCCTCCTAGACCACTGCCTGCATCCTGTGCTTCACCGGGACTCTGGCAGCCACCTCTGTGCCTTCCCCTTCAGCTGGAACGTTCTCTTTTTGCTTTGAGTGTTACTAGCCAGAGTCAGCTTCTAGGCCTGCTGCTCTGAGCACAGCGTTCTTTTCCTTAAAGCCCATAGTGTGACCTCCTGTTGGTGTCTCACACATTAAAATTCTAATTCTGCCCCGGTGGACTGTCTCCCAACTTATATTCTCTATCTTGTTTTCAGAAATTTTGTGTACTCATCCTGTGGTATTTTCTTGAGAGGCACATAAAGATTTTAATTGTTATAATCTTCTGATGGACTGTTATTTCTTTGAATGTGACTTTATGCCAAGACTGAACTGAGAGTAGGGCTGGCTTTATGTCAATTGTAATTGTGTGACTGGGGCAACAATGGAAAATGCCAGAAAATTTTTAAATGAGTGACATCCGAAAAAAACAAGTTAATGGCGTATAGTGGAAGCAAAATTGAGTGGCAAAATTAACAATATGAATATAAAAATGGTTGGAGGTCACGTCAAAGCTCACACTCAGTATTGTTTGTTTCTTTTTCTATGGAATAAAGTAAATGAGACAAACCAGGATTGGAAATGCTGTCATTTAAAGCAATCTGAAAAATTACTCTGAAAACTCTGGTTGATGCTTATTCATATTTTGCTTCTGATTTTTCTGCCAGAGAGCAGCACCTGGAGACTGAAGGCAGGGGGAGTGAGCACTGGGGTAGGAGAGAGCCTGAAGCTCAAGGGTTTGGAGGGCATCAGAAACCCTCATTTGTGTTACATGCAGTCAGGTCTCCAGACTGATTTAATTACATCTTGGGGAAGTAAAAACTTGTGTGTGAGAGTGAAGTGTCATATCTGTGGCTCAAACCCGAAGTGAAACTCTGCCTTCTTGGCAGTGGTCTGTCTGAGATGACAAGGAGGTCTTCCCTATTTAACCGCACTGTACCAATAATATAAGATGGTCCCCAGCATTCCAGATGTTGAGAATTTGAGTTTATTCTGACTAGTCTTAAAGCCTTTGGTGGTGGAGGGGGAGGTGCTGAAATACTACCGATCAACACGTGGGTTTACTCTTTGGCCAGTACCTCCAGATGGTACAAAGTTTGGGATAAAGTATTAGAGAAAAGGGAAAAGAAACCCACCTAGCCTAACTCCAGTAAAAGGCAGTTTGATATAACGAAACAATAGATGACAACATCTGCAGGGGAGGCAGCCAGGCCTCATGCGGCAGCATTTAAAAGTTACTTCCTCCTTTTATATGATCATTTAAATTTTTTTCTTGAAAAAGCAGTAATGTTTTATATGCATATTTTTATATATATAGTATATATAGAGAGAAAATATAGATAAGTATAAAGAAAATAAAAATATTCATAATTCTACCCCTTTCCAGTTACTTTTATGTGTACATGTAATTTTTGCATATCCAAATATAATCATAATTTTTGAACTAGTAACCCCCCTCCTCCACCTCATATAACAATATATTATGCAACACCATTTTTGCAAAGCATTCCATTATGTAGCTGGGAAGAACATCCTTGCAGCTAAATAGGTGGCCAGGGGTGGAAAGTGCACACAGGATGGGTGTGTTTTGAAGCTTTTGTAGCATGCAACCAGAGTGGTTGCACCGATTTACACTCCCACAAAAGTGTGTTCTGAATCTCTCAGCATGGTATTACATTTTTTTCTAATCATTGCCAATTCGATAAGTGAAAATGGTATTTAATTATTTTAATTAATGATTAAAGCTTGTTGATTGCTGTAAAATTAAAATGTGAAATCCTGGCTTTTACAAAGAACCCCAAGAGACAAAGTGAGGAGGGAGCATTTCCTAACAATCTTTTAAGTCATTGCCTATTGGTTTCTTGGTCTCTTTTCTCTTTCTTACTGCTATAAAGAACCCAGCTACTCCTATTATTGATTTTACGCCCTGTGTTTCTGGTAATCTTTATGAATGCTGTTCTATTTAGCCTGGAATACTCTAAAGATATCTAAAGATATTTTCCTTTATAAATGAGCCAGAGAAATATGTTGAATTATGATAGAAAGTAGAGTGAAAAGTGTAGAAAGTCAAGAATTTTTTTTTTTCCTGATCAGACCTCTGTGAGAGATTGTCTTCATTCTCTCCGAGATTCCTTTTCCTCGTTGTGTAATATACTTTGCTAAGGCAACGTTTTCTTTCAATACATTCTTTATTTGTAAGAAACCGCGTCAGTTGCAGCAATTCTGTTGAACAATTTTCTTAATTCCTGCTCCATCTTTCTTCCACTTTAAAGAATAGAGATTAAGAAATTGGAAAGAAAAAGAATTTTACATTTTTATTGGTATTTTTCAACTTTCTTAGACTTTGGGGCTCAAACAGTTGTATAGAAGCATTCTTATGCACACTTCTTTTATGTTTATTGGCTGGAATTTTTATATTCCTTCTCAGTAGAGAGATACATGATTAATATTTGTGGAATTTGTAAATGTAATAACAATACAAGATTATTCAGATAGGAAATAACATTCCCGTGTGACCATCTGATGTTGACCGTGGTAAGAGGAATCCACTTTGACTTATTTTTCTCATGATGTTGCTGGATTTATTTTAATTTGTTCACATCCTCTCCCAGCTTTTCTTGGCCCAGAGACACACATTGGCAAGGGTGGGGGGGGGGTCAGGGAGTCAGTTTTTGTCCGGGAATTGAATTAATTTGGGCCACATATCCCTCATGGCCATTTCTCATCTTTACAAAGAACAAGTACATCATCAAAATAAATCCTAAAATTCATGATAGAATAAATATATAAATGTAGAAAACTACAATTTCAGAATTGATTTCATAAAAGGAATCCTCAGATGAAATATCAGTTTTAACTGTAGTGTTTACAGCTGCATATTCCCTATGGTAGCTATAAGCCATGTGGCTATTTACATTTAAATTAATACAAATTAAATAAAACTAAAATTCAGTTCCTCAGCACACCTGCCACATTTCAAGTGCTCAAAAGCTGCATGTGGCTCATTTTGGTTGAGTAACTTTTACTCTTGTTTGTGAGGGAAATGCAAATAGAAAGTCTCCAGAAGTTACGTGTATTCATGCTATTGCCCAAACACTCTTATGAGTTTAGACTATTGTTCAGGAATCATGTTCAGCAAAACTCTAGTGGAGGAAGAATGTACTTCCCCCAACCCATTGATGTTTGGCTTGCCCGTGTAAATTACTTTGACCAATGGCATATTAGCGGACGCAACACGTCCAGAGACTTGAAATGTGCTTGCCTTCTTGCTCTGCCATCTCCATCATGGGAAGAACCTGTCCCAGGTACCTCTTGGTCCAAAGCAAATGGAACACTTCTGGAACCCCCCTGCAGTTAAGATCCAGACCTGCTAAACCCAGTGTGTCAGCCCAATCCCAGCTGACCTGCAGTGTGTGAGTAAAAAATGAATATTTAGTGTTGGGTGCCACTGAGTTTTGGGTGGTTTGTTACGCAGCGTGATTATTGCTATGCTAACTGGTACCATACTACTCTCTCATCTTTTTTATATAAATTGTTCTCCCTGCTTTGAATATTCTCCTCATCTTTGCCCACCTGGGGAAATCCTTGGTATACTTCCAGTTTCACATTCAAATATCACATCTGCTGTGAAATCTTCCTGGATTTGTTTTCCTCCACCATATAAATATAGTACAATGTTCTGTTTTCCGTCTTTAGTGAAACATGTCTGCATATATCCTTATTTTGTTCACCCATCACTAACACACCCCTGTAAACAAATGTAGTCTGTGCCTTCAAGTACATAGTGAACATTTTTCATACCTCTAGCACAGCATTTTTATCACACTGTGTTATGACTTTTTGCTTTTTGATTCTGAATTCTACAAAGAAAAGGATCATATTTTATTTTTCTTTCAATCCTCAGGAATGTATTAGCCAACTTAGTAAATTTTAAAAAGTTATTTTATTTATAATTTAACTTTCCATTTTTACCAAAGTTACAAGTACTAGTTTACAGAGTCAAATAGTTCCACAGAATTTACGAGGAAATTAGTAGGCCTCCTCTTCCAATGTTCTTTCTCCTAGAAGCAAATACCTTCATCTCTTTTAGATATTATTTTTGGTATTTATCCCTATATTCCTAATAACACGCTTCCATTGCTGTTCCTTCATTTTTTCAGTTATCTTCTGACACTCCATTATAGAAGATGAAAATTTATCTCTCTTTGCCTTTCCTGCTTGCCAACCTCCCACATTCACGCTTACTCTTCCTGTCCCCCACTCCATCATCCCAATAAAGGTATATGGTAATTTTATGTAGATCAATATTTGAAGTTTAAATTGCCATGATCTGAAAATGCTATTCACAACTGAGCTGTGGAGTAAACTATGATTAGTAAACCATGATTTTTCTTTCCTGTTCAACTCTTTGTTTTCCTAGAGTTAGTAATAGCTTAGTTATTGTTTGCTTGTATTTCTTGTATTACCGTGAACTCAACCCCAAATGCTTCAGTTTGTCTAAATCTCTCAAGGCATTCAGGTGCATCTGGAACTTATAATTTCCTTCTTCCTGAAAAATACTGTCCTATGGTTTTCTGACTGATCCTGTCTGCACAGCCATCATCCTTAATTCTTCCTCTTTCACTATCCTGAGGAGTACATTGTAAGGACAAATAAAAATAAAAAATAAGAGGCTTAGTTCTCCCTGTTGTAAAAAGAGACTTCCTCCTTTCCCTTTTTTTAGAGCATTTACTTTAGAAAACTTGTAAGTTCTTTCTCTCTCTCTCTTATATGTATGTAAAACTTTTTAGAAGCTAAATAAACCTCTTGCCAGCTTTATGACCCAGAAATGTCTTCTCAAGGACCTGGGAGCTATCTCTTTGTAATGTAAATATCAAGGGAGATGGTGCCCCTATCTCCCAGTTTCTGTGGGAGAGGAGAAGCCTAACTTCTGTGGGTGCCCCACTCCAAATTGCAAAACTACCTCCTGTCATAAAGATAGGACACAGTTTATTTTTCCTTTAGAAAAAGCTAATTTTGAAACATAGATGGCCAGCCCAATTACCAGGTGAATTTAGGATAAACTATGTGTGACAAATGGTGCTGTCAAGTCCGTTGGTCAAGTCCTTACTTGAGGACTAATTATTGTTTATCTTCAAAACATGTATAAAATGGTAAACTTTTTTTCTGTTTTTACAGTCTCTTAGCAGATTGCCTGTGATGCACATCACATTCTAGTATAACGCTTATTCAGTGCTATCTTTGTGGAGAGGTTTTCTAGGTTGGGAAAAGTTTTTTTTAAGTTATTTTTCCCCAACAACATCCACTAGTGGTTTCCCGAGATTGGGGACCTTGGAGGTAAATGTTTTGAGTTATTGCATTTCTGAAAATATCTTTATTCTGACCTCAAAATTAATTTTTAGTTTTGTTGGGTATAGATTTCTAGGTAAGATGTATTTTTCCTTCAGAGTTTGGTAGGTATTGCGCCATTGTCTCTGGCTTCCAGAGTTGCTGCTGAGAAGTCTGAAAACCATTCTGATTCCTAGCCCCCTGTATGTGACCTGTTCTCCCCTCTGGAAACTTGTAGGATATTCTCTCTGTCTCCAGTGTTCTTAAATTTCTTAGTGACATGCTTTGGGCAGGTCGATTTTATTTCTTTGTGCTAAGTACTCACAATCTGGAAACCCACATTCTTTAGTTCTGGAAAATCTGCTTTAATTGTTTCTTTGCCGATTTCTTCTCCAGTTTCTCTGTTCTTTTTTTTAATGGAGTACCTATTAATCAGACACTTGGCCTCCTAGAGTGGTTTTCTTTTTCTTATCTTTTCCCGCCATGCTTTCCTTTTCTTGTGTTTTTTCCTCTACTTTATGGAGGTTTCCTCAACTTTATCTTCCATTCTTTCTATTTTGTATCTCAGTTTTGTTGTCATGATTTTAATTTCTAAGTATTCTTCGGGAACAATGCTCTTCATAGCATCCTGTTATCACTTCATGGATAATATTTCTTCTCTTATCTCCCCAAGGATATTCATGAAAATATTATATTAAATTTTCTTCTCTTTGTATAGTTTTAGTCTCTTTCAATTGATTATTTTGTATCTGTTTTGGATTTGTCTTTCGTGGTAGATGTTTTCCTCAGATGTCTGGCTGCCTGCTCACATTTAATAGTAAACAGCCAACTGGAAGCTCTGAATGCACAAGTGGGTCTTGTAGGCTTCAGCTATCTGAGTCCTCTCACTGGAAATCTTTCTGTTTCCTGTTTGGATGATGGCCAGCATTCTGGGAACTGAGAGAGGAGCAAGGCTGGGAGAGGGCTGTCTGGCATCCAGAATGCCCACATTCACGTAATTCTTTTCTCTTCAGCGTAGCGACTCTGCTTTCCACTGAGTTTGGGTCTCCTAACCAGACTCTCTAGTCACTCTCTTTAGGGAATAAATGTCCAGCCTTCTGCAGGGGAGAGCAGAAGGTCAGTGACCTGGCTGCCCAGATTTGGGAAGATCTGGGGATCCGACCTCTTGTTAAACAGTATTTCAATCAGTCCTGTTTACTTAGGCTTTTCTTTCATCTCCACTTCCAGAGAGACTAGGGTCTCACCAATTTCTCAGCCTTCTGGGGAGTCAACAGCGTGAACAGGGTAGGCTTTTTGCTTTCCCCACTGTGAGCTCAGGATTCGACTTCCTTGGACCAAAGACATTATTTACTTCTCATGCATCTGCTTTCTAGTTTTCAAAATGTCGTTCTGTGGTCTCCTCTCCCATTCTCCCTGTGTTTGCCCATTTGTGCTTTCAAGCTGCCGTTTTTACCTGGTCATGCTGATCACTCTGTCCTCTTCCAGCCATACTCTTCCCTTGGCTTCTGGAGAGCCACATTCCTGGGTCCCTCATCTCTTCGTGGCCCCTCTCCCTCTTTTGCTGCCTCCTCCCCACTGCCATACATGGACGCCAGCCAAAGCATCTGTTTACTGTCTCCAAGTTATTTCATCTAGACTCATGGTTTTCAACAATATCTGTTTGCTGGTGACATCCACATTTACATCTCTAGCCACGACTTCTTCCTACTTGAGTAGGTACTAGAAGGAAATGAAAGGTAAGCCCTCTGGACGCTTGGGACAGGAGTGTTCTGGGCACTGGAATAGCAGGTGCTGGTGCTGGAGGTGGGATTTGCTTTGTGTATTTAGGAGCAGCTGGAGTGGCCTTGAGCCTTAAGGACATATGGTCTGGCATATGTTTCTGGGTGACTGCTACGGCTGCTGAGTGGAGAATGGATTGAGGGGGCAAACGCTATGCTTAAGACCCTATGTTTATAGTCATAATGGGATTACATTAGCCTTGAACCTCCTAAATTTCACAACTGTGGAGAATGTGCCATATATCTGACCCTACACTCACATTTCTAAGCCAGAATCTCTTTGACATCCTTTGTGATAAGAGAGAAATTTATAAAACCCATTGTTAGAGAGATGCAATTGTGTCATGGGAGTAGGTGTGGATTTGAAGCACATGTTCTGCAAGAGTTTCACTTATTTTGTGGTGACGGAGATGCATTAACTTCAACAGGAACTAGGGGCTGGAACAATGCAGGGCAGGGGCTCTGTGAAGGCAGAGCAGCAGTGGCGGTTTCTCCTTTCTTCAAAGAGCTACTTTTTTTACATGGGGCTGCCGTTTCCTCTCTGGACACTGCAGGGCTGTGTTTGCAGCTTGCTGCGGAGGGGAGCCTTCACCTGTGAATACGATCACAGCCAGTGCAGACGAGGCATGGGAGGTGGCCTGAAAGCGACATACTTTCCCCTGACATGTGAGTTCTCACAAAATCATCGTGCAAGAGAGAGATTTAGGAGATTTAAGAAAATCCTCGTTTCGCAAGTCTCCTTTCGCCACCTTTCACACAGTTATGACTCAGTCTCTGGTCAAGACCCGCTGGAGTGGTGGAGAGATGGATGGGAAGGCCCCACCCTGGGCTATGTTTCAACATCCGGGGAGAGTCTGACCCCTGCTTTCCTGGCACATCTGCCACTCCCAGTTGAGGAGACGAACTTCCCCAAGGAGCAGCTCTGTGGACCCGGGCTACTTCTGAATTCCAGGAGGGGCCCTCCTGCCACCCTCCCTTCTGCCTACGAATCCCAAAGAGATGTGGGGTTTGCCTCTTCATCTTGGGGACTCTCCTGGGCCTTTTCCTCCTCCTCACCAGCCCTTTCACATGATCTCTCACTCCTGCCTTTTACTCTTGGTCCCTACGTAGGCTTGGGGCAAAACCATCTGCCACAAAGGAAATAATTAAGACCCTGTGTTACATATTTGAAATTCAAATCCAACAGAACTTAGTTTTGACTTAGAATTACTTTCCTTTTGCCAGAGGAACTCTTTAAGGCACAGATTTATTGTGAATGACCAAGGGGTGAGGGTGAGGTCAAGGGGAAGAGGGACGGGGAAAACAGGAGCGGGAATTCTTTGGGAATTAAACAGTGATTTTACATAGCATCATTGGACAGAATCAGAGACATTAGATCTCTTGATGAAAAAAGATGTGTTTGCCAAACCTGAAATGCAATCCAAGACCCTCTCTGCCACCAAAGCACCGAGTTTCTACAGTTTGGGTTGAGTAGCTAGAGGAGACCCCGCAGCAGCAGCAGTCACTTCCTACCAGCCTGCACTGTGGGAGACCAGACAGAGAGAACAGTGAAGTTGGGTGCAAGGAAAGGACGTACGAAGTCAATGCTAAGGGCGTGACAAGGCCGTGGGCCTATCTGTAGGAGTCAAGGGAGTGATGCCTACAGGTGCGGTGGAGAAACCATGTCTGCAAATAACCAGACCAAAGGTAGAAAGAATTCGTGTCTCATGGCCTTGCCACTCAAACTGTGGTCCATGGACCAGCAGCATCAGCCTCACCTTGGAGCTGTTAGAAATGCAGAATCTCAGGCCCATCCCAGATGGAATCAACCTTTGCATTTTAGCCAGATCCTCAGATGACTTGTGTGCACACTAAAGTTGAGAAAAGCTGCCTTAAATGTTCCAGATGAAGTGCTGGTGGGTGCTTAGAGGAGAGCAGGTGTCAGATATTTACACAAGTTCCTGAAGATTTTCTGCTCAGGGTTTGAAAGGGTCTATATGTTACCAGATTATACGAAGCTGACCATAGAGATCTAAGGGACACTCAAGCAGAGAGCGTCAGGGATGTAGTGCTGGACACCCCCGTACTGGGGTGGACCTCAAAGGTTGGACCAGATGTCCCTCAGGTTCCTTTCCAACACCAGGGTTTTACACTTCTATAGAATAACCCTCCTTGTTCACCTATCTTTGCCTACTTGTGCTACTGTTTCTCTTGGACAAATTTTTATAACTGGCACAGTTAAAATTTTAGTAGATATTGACAAATTTTAGTAGATATTGACAAATTTCCCAAGAAAAAAGCACACCCATTTGTATTCCTGCTAAGTGTTGAGAACACATGTTCTCCACCCTCTTGCCAGCATTACTTATTATCCATCTTTTAAATTTTGGCATTTGGACACACACAAAAATTCTATTTAGTAATTTAAATTTACATTATTGGAAGATTGAACTTTTTATACTTTTTTCTGTTATTAATCTGTTCATATCCTTTTCTAATTTTTCAATGAGGTGTTTTTCCCATTATTGCTTTGTATCAACTTTTTGTATATTAGGAAGTTAATTTCAGTCTCTTTTATGGGTCACAGATACTTTTCTTTAATTTATTTAAGACATACACACACACCTCCACTGTATAGAAATGTGAAATTGCTATGCAGTCATATTTATTTATCTTGCCCGTTGGGGCTTCTAGTTTACATGTCCAAGTTTAGGAAAGATTTCTCCATTCCTAGCTTGTAAAAAAATGTGCACCCATGAAAACAGTGCTTTTTGCTTTCATTTTAACTTTGCTTCACATAAACTAAATTTAATGAGAAGAAAAAGTTAGGAATTCATTCTGTTTGTTTTCTCCAAATGGTTAACAGATTATCCCTACACATTTTCTCATATAACAGATTTTCCTCATTGCTTTGAAATGCCACGTTTAAATAATGTACTGAATTCTAATACGTACTTGAGTTTATTTCTGTACTTTTTAATCTCATTTATCTGTCTACCAATTCCGTGCTGTTTTCTTTTAAACAATTATTATTGTAGCTTTACAGTATATTTTAATATCTGGTAGGGCTAGCCCACTTACATTGCCATTCTCCCCCTTCCACCCCCTCACCTGGCCTCTGTCCCGAATTTTCTTGGCTCTTCTCATATGTTTCTTCTCGTGGGCAATAATAACAATAGAGCTAACATTTACACACCTAACCCTGTGCCAGGTACTGTTAGAGGCTTTATGTGTGTTAACTAATTTAATCTTTTATTATAGGAACTTTTATTATTTCCATTTTACATGTAAGAAACAGGCACAGAGATAGTAAGTAACTTGCCTAAGTTTTCACAGTGAAACTCAGAATTATTCTCTTGCTTGGGATTCTCTTTGATTGGGATCGCATTTAAGATAGTCCATATTAGGAAGGATCGATTTTTTTACAATAATATGTCTTTCCATGATGAGCGGGATAATAATAACACCTGCTTCATCTGGTTACTGTGAGGATTACCTGAGACAAACCTGACAGAGTCTAGCAAGTGCCTGGGCCAAAATTACAAAGAGTCAGCTATTATTATTAATACTATTATTTATTCAAATCTTTTATGTTTCTCATTTTTTGTAGTTACTTTTATGTGGATCATGTACATTTCTTATCAAGAATACGTCCATATAAATTATGTTTGTTTTTATTGCTCTTACGTGTGGGATATTTTCTTTCATTGTATTTTTTTTTCTTTCATTGTATTTTTAACTGGTTTCTGTTTGAGCGTAGAAAAGCCTTTCGTTTTTGTATGTTACTTTCATAACTGATCACCTTACTAAGTTCTCTAATTGTTTCTAAAACATTTTTCAGTTGATCCTTTCAAATTCCAGGAACACAACCACAGCATTCACAAGCTATGATAATAGGGCCACCTTCTTTGTGTACTGTGTTTGTCATTTTGTTCTTTTCTCTAGTTGGATTGAGTCGGGGTTTTAGAATATGGTGAATAAGCTGGTGATAATGGCCACCCTTGCTTTTTCCTACGTCTAATTGGGGCTGCTTCTAGGGCGGCATCATCAAGCATGGTGCTGCGGGTTATATTGGGGAAAATATCCATCTTTTATTGTTTTACTAAAGATTAAAAAAACTTAGGAATGGATATTGGATTTCATCAAATACTATTTTGTTGTTAATCCCTTTATTTATTAACACATGAATAATAATACATTTCCAAATATTAAACCAATTAATAAATAATAAGTTATTATTTTAATGACTGCTGGATTATATTTGCTAATATTTAACTGGGAAATGTTTCAATATTCCCAAGAGTGCCTGAGTTGCAGATTTTTTTCTGTACTGTCTTTGGCAGGTTTCAGAGCAGAGATTCTGCTGCAAGAGACTAATTAGCTTGAGAAAGGAATGAATTCACTCCTGGCACTGAGAGGGCTGGCATTTCTTTGTTGGTATGTCTTGGACAACTTTCTACACTTCTTCTGTAGTTCTTGGTCTATTTTCAATCTTTAGTTCTCCTTCAGTCAATTTTGATCATCTATGTTTTCATAGAAAACCATTCATTTGAAAGAAGATACAAAGTAATTATATAGAGTTGTTCATAGTATTCTCTTATAATTCTTTAAATTTCTTTGTTATCTATAGTTTGTTTCTCCTTGTTATTCTAATTTTATATATTTGTGCTTCCTCCTTTTTTCAATGATTAAGTTTGCTAAGAGTTTTTCTTTTTGAATGGTAACTAACTTTTGGATTTACTTATGGTTGTTTTTTCTTTTTTCAAATTAATTTCTAACTTTTATTGTTTTAATGACTTTCTCTTGATTTTGTAGTTTTTTTCTTTTATCAGCCTCTTAAGTTAACGCCTAGTTAATTTATTTTTAATTTTTCTGTTAGAAATGAAAGCTTTCTAGTTTTTAGATTTGGATATGTAACATTTTTATTTTCTAGGTAATCTGAGAATGAAGCTTTTTCTCTTTTTTCTTTATTGAGTTATAATTTGCATACTTTAAAATTCACTGATTTTAATTGCATGGTTTTGGTGAACTTTGATAATTGTCCATAATCATGTAAACATCACCACAATCAATATATGGAGCAGACCCTCACCCTAAGAAGTTTCCTTGTGCTCTTTGCCCTGGATCTCCTCTCTCTACCCCAACCCCAGGCACCACTGATCTGCTCTCCATCTACCGTTTTGCCTTTCCTAGACTTTCATATGGATACAATTATATAGTACATACTCTTTTATTTTTGACCTTTCACTTACCATACTGCCTTTGAGATATATCCATGTTGTTGCTGTCTGTTCATATTTCATTCCTTTTTGCTAAGTAGTGTTGAGATAGTGTAAAACCCGGTAGCTGGGAGCCCAAGAGGGATTTTGAATGTGAAAAGACATGTCTAATGGGAATTGTGTTAGGTTATTTGCTGTGGGCAGTGTGGTGTAAACGCTCTTTCTGTCACCCCGCAAAATCTCCTCTACAATCTATTACTTGCCAAAGGTCTGCAGAGAGCATTTGCTTTTCGGTGAGTCCACAATGTACTGAGTCTAGCTTTGCGATGGGTGTGGGGTGGAAACAGAGGCCGTTCCCAGGAATGGAGCGCCCTCGTCTCTCCTTTGTCTTCTTCATTCTGCTCTGTGGGTCTATATTTTGTTGTACCTTTTCTCCTCTCCCTCCTTATTATTTTGAAAACTCTTAAGTCTGGTTTTAGCTCCACTATGGTTGTTTATATATTTTTAAATAATATCTTAAATGTCTTTCAATTTATCAAGCTTAGAAATGAAAGAGCATACGTTGATGCCTCTACGATAAATAATGACATGAACAAACTTACCAATCTATATCCCCTTGCTCCTTCTACCTTACACTTTTTTACTGTCACATTATTAGACTTTGGTACTAAACTATTGTTATTGATTACTTATTTTGACATTTTGTGAAATTGTAACAATTATATTGTTTCCAGAGGGGAAAAACAGAAGAGATTTTATGTTTTACTGCCTGACATTTTCCTTTTGTGAGTTATTTGATTCATCACTATTATATCTTTAGGTAAAATTTTCAGGGAAGTTTTGGTGGGTGATAGCATTTCTAAATTCTTCTATATTTAAAGATGCCATTCTGCTGCTTTTATTTGCCAACAGAATCTTTAGCAGAGTATAGAATTCTTGGTCACATCTTTTTCCCTTCAATTCTCTGAACGCAGGACCTTAGTCAGGTTGGGGCTGGAGACCATCGAAATTAAATGTAATGCTGATCCAAACGTAATGCTGATAACGAGAGGGAGACAAGAGGTCATTGGGGTTGGCAGAGTTCCCATGGTTCCTTATCAGTGCTGTATGCAAGAACACGTTTGTTAGAATGAAAGAAAAACGCAGGAAAGCAGGTTGTACCACCAGCCAGTCTCTCTGAAATGAGCTCCTCATGCCAATGAAGGTCTCTGTTGAAAAGCATAGGAATATTTAACAGTGATCTTTCAGATGGACGTACCCTCGGGCTTTTTCTCTCCCCTTCAGAATAGTGCCTCACATACTGGGAACGACTGAAGAGGGGGGCCTGGGCCCTTGGCCTCCTCTTCACTCTGTACAACACATTCTGTGTGACCTCTGGGGTGGGGTTATGATGATTCTGTAGTTTCTCTTTAAATGCAGTTTCCTTCTCTTGGTGCATTTTCTTGGGTTTCAGGGAGGGGAAGTAGATATGCATTTTTTCTGCCATCTTTCTGGAAGTTCTTTCACTTTTTAAATATTTTTTAATTACCATAATTATATCCATTTCTTATTTCTAATTTCATGTATTCATTTCTTTTAATGATTTTTCTCGAGTAGACTAGCCTAAGATTTGCCTTTGTATTTTCCACCCCCAACAACAGGAAGCAGCCAATTTGCTGAAAGCCAGTTAATTCACTGAAGGATCAATTCATCAAATGATAAATTCAGTTTTTAAAAAATGTATCTGCTATGGAATGAATGTTTGTGTCTACTTAAATTCAAATGTTGAAGCCCTAACCTCAATGAGATGGTATTTAGAGGTGGGGCTTTGGGGAGGTAATTAGGTTTAGATGAGGTCATGAGGGTGGAGGCCCCATGATAGGATTAGTGCCCTTACAGGAAGAGGAAGAGAGAGAGAGAGAGAGCTCTCTCTCTAAGAGCATGCACCAAGGAAAGGCCTTGTGAGCACACAGCAAGAAGGCAGCCATCTGCAACCCAGGAAGAGGGTCCTCACCAGAGCCCAACCATATTGGCACCCTGATCTTGGACTTCCTGCCTTCAGAACTGTGAGAAAATAAATTTATGCTGTCTAAGCCCCCCAGTCTATGGCATTTTGTTATAGCAGCCCAAGCTGACTAAGACAATAGCTATTTACTAAAACCTTGTTTTAGGGAACATATTCTTCTATTTTCTTCTATAGTCATTAGATTATATTAATTCAACAAATATTTGTTGATCACTAACCTTAGTTCTAAGGATACAGCAGTGAACACAGCAGATAAAGTTCCTGTCCTTATAGGGATTACATTCTAGAATTAAAACAGTTGGAGGAGTCTTCTCTGTAGGGTGACATTTGGGAGAAGACCTGAAGAATGTGGTTATCTGGGGGAAAAGTATACCAGGCAGAGGGAAGAGCACATGCAGGAGCCCTGAGGCAGGAAGGTGGTTGGCTGAAATAGCAGTAGGATGCCCATGTGGCTGAAGTGCAGGAGCCACAGGGAGTGTCAGGAGATGGGGTGACGGCAATAGGGAGTACTGAGGTGGGGTAGGGGTTGCAACTTTATAGGTGTTGATAGGGAGGGATTCACTGGAGAAAGATATTTGAGAGTCATGAGGGAAGAGTTTTCTGGCAGAAAGAACAGCAAGTGCAAAGGCCCTGAGGTAGCACCTTGCCCTATATGTTCAAGGAGTAACATAGAGGCTAATGAGCCAAGATGGAGAGTCAAAGGTGACATCAAAGACAAGAGGTAGGGGAGAGGGTTGGGCCAGGGTGCAGAGGCCAGAGCATGCAGAGCTACTGTAAGGATTTTGGCTTTTACTCTGAAAGAGACAGGAAACTCTTGGAGGCTGTTGAGCAGAGAAGTGACATGATATGACTTGTGTTTTAAAAGAACTGACTGACTGCTGCAAGGTGAATAGACTGTGGTGGAGCAAGGGAGGAAGTAGGAAGATCAGGTGAGAAATGACGGTGGCCTGAACTGGAGTGGAGGTAGTAGAGGTAGATGGAAGTTGTAGGATTCTGGGTATAACTTTAAAGTAGAACCAACAGGACTTGCAGAGGCATTATATTTAGTGTTAAAGAAAAAGGCAAATCGAAGATGACCACAAGAGTTTTGGCCTGGACACTTGTGGAAGAATGTTGCTGCCGTTTTCTAAGATGGAGACACTGAAGGAAGAGCAGGTTTGGGGGCAGATGGGGTGATGACTCAGGAGTCCAGGCTTGGGCCTGTTACACTGGAAATGCCCATTAGACATCCAGGTAGAGGTGTCCACTGGGCAGGCGAAGGTATGAGTCTGGAGTTCAGAGGAGAGGTCCAGGCTGGGGATCTAAATGTAGGAGTCATCAGCATGTCGACAGATGGTATTTATAGGAATGAGTGTATGGGGATTGAGTCTTGAGGAAGACTGGGTGTCAGGGAAATGAGGAGAAGCCTGGAAAAGAGTGGCCAATGAGTAGTAGCAAAACCAAGAGGGAGAGCTACCAAAGCCAAGGAAGAAAGTGTTTCAGGACGCAGGGAGGGATCAGCTGTGCCCAAATGCCACTGGGAAGAAGAGTGAATGAGGTCTGAGACACAGCTCTTGGCCTTGACAACACGGCCTTGACTACTGGAGACCTAGATAAGACCTGATAAGAGCTGTTTGGGAGGAGTGGTGGGACCCAACCTGACTGCAGTGGGTTCATGAGAGGATGGGAGGAGATGAGCTGGAGATGGCACCGTGGACGTCTCCTGAGGAGTTTCCTTGTAAAGGAGAGCAGAGGAGTGGGGCAGTGGCTGGGGAAGGAGACAGACGTGGGGTCTAGGGAAGGTGTCTTTTAACAGCATGTTTACACACTGATGGGGATAATGATGCAGGAGACAGAGGGATGTCCTTGAGTAACTGAGAGGGGATGAGATGAAGTATACAGATAAGGAGACTGGTCTTTGCTAGGAGTGTACAGTTGATCCCAAGTAATAGGAAAGGAGACACAGCACGGGCCCAGGTGAAAGCAGGCTGACAGACGGGGGATGGGAGCGTGTAGAAGGACTCTTCCGTGTGCTTCTCTTTTCTCCCTGAAGTAGGAGACAACGCCCTCAGCTGCAAGTGCAGAGGGAAGATTTGATCCTCAGTGAATGGTTCCTGGCAAATTGACCCAGAGTCCTGGAAACCAGCAGTTGGGGGGGATTTATCAGTTCACAGATTTTTCATTTTATCAATCATGAGTTGCTACTTTTATCTTTATTAATTTCTCCCTTCAGTCTTCTTTATGTTATTGTGCTGTGTGCATGGGTAATTTTTCCACTTCTTCTCATCTAACAATGGGAGCCTTTAAGGCTATAAGTTTCCCTTTGAGCACAGCTCCCATCCTGCTTTTCCCCCGCCTCCCATAAGGACGTTGCAGTACAAAAGAACTTATTCAGCCTGGATCCCAAGTCCAAATTCTTCTTGGACGATGTGAAGTCTGCTGCAGTAGTAAGGCCTGGCCCTCCACTTTCCTCATTTTCCGCTTTTGTGAATTTCCCAGAACAAGAAAGTGTGTTTGTCACGAAAGCTCCACTATTCCACGGAACTCAAAACAATAGTGTGTGCTGTTACACTCCAGTATTGCTTGTAGGCCAATCTATTTAATCCTCAGAGACTAATACAAGAATTACGACATTTTTCCTATGGGCTTTTGCATCTTTAAAACTCATCCTGTATGATCTGAGTATTTAGGTTTTTTGTTTTGTTTTGTTTTTTTTGTGAAGAAGATCAGCCCTGAGCTAACATCCATGCCAATCCTCCTCTTTTTGCTAAAGAAGACTGGCCCTGAGCTAACATCTATTGCCAATCCTCCTCCTTTATTTTCCCCTTTTTCTCCCCAAAGCCCCAGTAGATAGTTGTATGTCGTAGTTGCACATCCTTCTAGTTGCTGTGTGTGGGACGCGGCCTCAGCATGGCTGGACAAGCGGTGTGTTGGTGCGCGCCCGGGATCCGAACCCGGGCCGCCAGTAGCGGAGCGGGCGCACTTAACCGCTAAGCCACGGGGCCGGCCCCTGAGTATTTGGGTTTTACAGATTAGGAAAGACTACTGAATCACCTTGTGGCAAACCTTTAATCCCATCTGTCAGCCTCTATATCATTTACCATCTAGAATCTCTGAAATGTTCTATGTTGACTATGTTTAAGAATTAGATTAGATTGTACAGTCATTACAACTATTTAAAAAAGCATAGGTAAAAAGGCTATAAGGACATGCATCCCAATATTAATTGTGGTTCATTCTGGGTAAGTAGATTCTGGGTAACTTTTTCTTTCTTCATAATTTCCCTTTAAATTTCAACTTTTCACTAATATGTATTAATTTATTAATTTAAAAAGTGTTTTAAAAGGATAAAACTATTAATTTGTATATACCATATAAATCACAGTTATGAAAAAAATAATAGAACTATTAATAGCACATGAATAGAACTGTAAAGAAATATACCAAAATGTTAACAGTTTTTCTCTGGTGGTGGTGCAATAGATGATTTTTATTCTCTTCCTTTTGCTAATCTGTATTTCCCAAGAATATGTTTGCATATTCTCTATTCTCTCATAATGGAAAAGTTAATTATCTTTTTAGTAAAGTAAATAAAATTCTGTCAGGATGTCCTAGGTATCGAGCTCCTTTTTCACTGATGTTTCCTGTAAGGTAGAGGGTTCTTCTAATCTGAATATTCAGGTTTATTTTTTCCATCTTGGACACTTTCCCTCGATTACGTCTTTGATCG
The DNA here is from genome assembly GCF_057802395.1 of Ceratotherium simum simum. NCBI lineage: Eukaryota > Metazoa > Chordata > Mammalia > Perissodactyla > Rhinocerotidae > Ceratotherium > Ceratotherium simum. The sequence continues at coordinate 32,414,298 of NC_141920.1, read as the reverse complement.
TTGGTTCTAGGCTAATTGTTCTTGCTTCTCACTTGGGAACATTCTCCATTCTCGGATTTTGATCTCTGCTCTCTGTACTTTTATATCTATCATCTCTCTCATCTTTTTCATCTCCTTGTTGTTTTTATTTTGGGAGAGCTTTGCAAGTTTACCTTCCATGTCATACCGAAAGGAGCACTACTCTCATCCTGGAAATGGATGACGAGAAATTCATACCCCTTTAGAAGAGGAATTGAGAAACAGACTTTGAATGCAGCCCAACTGTAGGATGTAACATAAGCAAAGGGTTTTAATGACATTCAAGAATCCTGGTAGCATATCATACTTACGCGTCGAGGACCGCTGCTTGAGCTCAAACCATGAATCTGACCCGTCAGTGTAGCTTGGTGGGACAGGCCAACAGAAGCATCCTTATGCGAGGACGCAGGAGCCTCCTTAGGGCGGAAAGCCAGGGGGAAGAGTGATTCAGAGGACAGGTCTGCTGGGACCAGCTCTGTTACAGAGATGCTAACACGAGCTGTAAGAGCTGTTTCCCCAGAGCCTAAGCACCTCTGCTTCTCCCTCCAGTGCCCTGCGTAGTATAGGTACCTTTAACATAGTATTCCCAATTCTTCTCTCCCATCCTTGTGACACAGATATCATTTCATTTCACTAATCCATATGTTATAAGCACACAATACATTGTTACCATTATTGCTTTAAGTAGTTTTCTTTTAGAACAATTTAGAGTGAAAAAATATTTTATCTTACCTTCGTTTGTTCCTTCTCTGATGCTCTTTCTTTCTTTGTGTAGATTCAAGTTTCTGCCCTAATTCATTTTCTGCCTGAAGAACTTCTGTAACATCTCTTGCTGCAATGAATTCCCCCAGTTTTTGCTTGTCTGGGGAAATATTTATTTCTCCTTCACTTTTGAAGGATATTTCTCTGGAAATAAAATTCTAGTTTGGCAATTTCTTTCAACTTTTTAAAGGTTTCACTCTGCTTTCTTTCTGCTTGTATGGTTTCTGATGAGAAGTCCGCTGTAATCTTTGTTCTTCCGCAGGTAAGGCGTTCCTTTCTCCTGGAGACTGTGCCTTTCTTAGAGATGAGTCTGTGTGAGCTTGAAGATGCCTACTCTTCTCTTCTCCCACCCAGACTAGGAGGGGATCTTTCTCGGATCATCCCCGTGGGATCCTGGTGAGGTTCCTGGAGTGACAGTCCATGTAAGCGTGGTCTCCTTCGGGACTGCGGGTGCCCACCAGAGCGTCTCACTCTAACACAAGTCTGCACTCGGTTTCCTGCAATTCATCAAAATAATGATTTAAGTGATCCTACCAGCTTGTTGATTCTAATGGCTTCTACTCCAGGTAAGCAAATCTTGGGAGCTATATTTCTGGATGTATCTATCTGTCTCTCTAGAATTTGGGATAGTGGTTTGCCCCGTGACATCAGTTCTCTGAAAGTTCCAAAAAGAGTCAATTGTCTTCCATTTGTCTAGCTTTTTATTATGCAGATGGGTATGATAACTTTCAAGCTCTTTACATGTTGGAACCTGGTATTTGTTTTCCCTTAAAGTTGCTTTAATAGATGACTGTTTACTGGAGAGCTTTGTGTGTATGCTCCTCAGGCTGAAACGCCAGTGGGTGGTGAGTGAGTTAGTACTGTTAAAAAACAAAATCCAACTGAGTAAATTTGAAGATCTAATTGGCTTTATTAAATGATTCATGTAGCAGGCATCATCTCGTCAAGCAAGCAGAGATACTCTGAGGGGTTACACAACATGGAAGGCTTTTATAGTAGGAAGGGTGGCACAAGGAAAGGAAGTCATCAGCAAGGAAATAATGAAAGTTCATTGGAGGAAAGTAAAAGTTCAAGTGAAGAAGGCTTCTCATAGGCTGGATTTGTTGCTGGGCAAGAAAGAAGACTTCCTTCCTCCTGCTGGAGTAGTAAAGTAGCTTCACTTCCTGTTTGGGAATGCAAGGTATGTCTCTTTCCATTGGGGCCAGTAACTGATGTCTTCCTATTGGGGTCTGTAATTGATGTCTCCCTGTTTGAGGTAATTGACACCAAGTGGTAGGGCATGAGAGCTCCTTCTACAGGCCTTTCCAACTCCAATTTTAGCTGAGATTTCCCTTATTAATTTTAACAGTACCCAAGCCCTAACCCCAGTTAGTTCAGCCATGGTCTCTGTCTTCTTCCTTCTCTCATTGAAATGTTAATCAGCAGGTGAGAGTTGGATTAAACCAGGGTGGGGGTTTTGCCAGGTGAGAGAGGGGCAGAGGATTGAAGATGTATGTAAGGGAATGTTTATAATAGTGAATCACAAAAACTACAAAATCTAAGCTTAGTAAGTAGGGGAGTGAGGGATGGTGAAAAGGCAGTAGAAACTGTTGTAGGTCCTGGTTTCCCTTATGGAGTTATTTCTCTGCTCAGAATTTATTAATGACTTCTCATTATCTATTTAATACTTTCAACAGAAATCAACAACTATTTTGGGACCATCACTAGGCAAGACACTGTGTTAGATGATGTGGTACAAAAAAGACCATCTGTTCCATCCAGAGGAAGTAGGCCTATAACTCAAGGAGGCAGAGTATCCCACTATACTAAAAAACAATTGATTCTGAAATGAGTCTAGACTCTTCAGTTGACCATTCAAGAGTCTCAACAATGGGATGCTAAGCCACTTTTTGGTCTTATCTCCCTCATTCCCCCAAACAAATCCAGTGTGGGCCCATCATCATTCCATGAACACGCTTTCCCTTTCTCCCTCCTCTGCACCTTTTGTACGCTGGTGATATTCTCCCTGGAATGCCTACCTGTGTGACCTCCCCCAATAAAACTCACTTGCCATCCTGAGCTCAAATGAGGACTCTAGGAAGCCTTCCTGATTTCTTTAGTAGGAAGTTGTCCCCTCTTCTCTTAACTCTTCACACAGCATCTCTCACATGCACAGACTTGTCTCACCTCTTTCAGCAGACAGCACGGATATTTTCCTGTCTGTGTAGCACTGTGCCTGCCTGTTATATAAAACAGTAAGTAAAGCCCTTGAGGAAAAGAAGAATTTAAATAACAAGGTTAGAACCAGATAGTTAAAATCAGCCACTGCCTTGGGTTTTCTGGTTGTCATGGACACAGTATTTTCTATTGTTGGTAACTCTGGTCTCTATGGTGAGCTCACACTTAGAGCTAGAACCTTAGAAAGGCTAGAGATTAGATGTGGCTCACTTCACATTTCAATGAAGAGAGGAGGGCAGATATGGGGAGGACAGATAGATGGGGAAAAGACTAAAAATAAACGTGTGGCTTTACAATGGCTTCCCTCTGCCAACAAATATTACATTTTACATTAGCTTAAATTTTGTTTTAGATCTATTCTATCTATTCCTGTTAAGACTGCAATATAATTCCCTCCATCATGTGACTCCCTCCTTACTACCCTACAATCCATGATAACTCTTAAAATGACCAATAGAGTATGGAAAATGGAGGGAAATAATCTCAGCAATAAGGGAATAGAATTCATGCCATAAATTTCAAGAAGTGTGTGCTACATGTGGTACATATAGGACAGCACTGAAGAAGAGATTGAGGGAAGGATCTCTGATCCCCCTCCTGGTAAGTGGTTGAGATTCAGATGGAACTCTCTAGATCAAGTGATGAGGCATGGAGGCAAGGGTGTTGGGGGCAAATGAGAGGCTTTCAACACCTGGGCTGCCTTTTTCCCGGCATTGGCTTTAGCCAACATAAAGCAGTAGCCTCAGGAAAGAGGGAGGGTCCAGCCTTGGCTGGAACCTGGCATAGTCCACTACCTGGAGTTAATGAGACACAGCCTCCACACAAGACCACTCTCACTTCTGACACCAACTGTAAATTTAAGCATTCCCCAAAATCACCCTCAGTTTTGATAACTCATTAGAAAGACACATAGAACTCACTGAAAGCTTATACTCATGGTTGTAACTTATTACAGGGAAAAGACACAGAGTTAAATCAGCCAAAGGAAGAAACACATACAGAAGAGTCTGAGATGATTCCAAACGTGAAGCTTCTGTTGTCCTCTCCCCATGAAGTCAGGACACGTTACCTTCCCAGCATCGATGTGTGATAATGCAGAGTATTGCTAATTAGAGAAGCTCACCAGAGTTTCTACTGGGGCTTCATTATGTAGGCAGGATTTATGGATTGGTTGCCCATGTGATTGAACTCAGTCTCCAGGTCAACTGACATTCACACTAATCACATGGTTGGTATTTCTAGTACAGCCAGACCCTACCCTGAGACTCTTGGGTGTGCCAAATGCCACTTTAAGATCCAGTGTGGCCAGCCCCCACCTTAAACAGAAATCCCTATCAGATATGGCATAAATTACCTCCCAGAAGCCAAGGCAAAAGCCAGACCTTGATTTATGCAAGGCCAGACTCTTTATTACACAGTCACACAGCAAGTTAGAAACAGAGAGTTAGTTCTTGGGATGGTAGTTTTGCCCAACTGAGAAAAACAGAGGTAAAATTCTCTTGGCGGGAGAGTGTATGGGTCTGTTTTCCTCCTCTCTCTTGCTAGGTTGCTGGACTGTAAAATTGGAAATGCAAGTTTATATCAACTGGCCCTCTAGACTAAGAACTAGGAGAAGGATACTAATAGCAATGGGGCCCACGGTGAGGAAGAATGGGTTCCTTATCCACTCCCCAAATGCCAGGATTAGACTGACTTTTCTATATTCAAAAATTAATAAAAAGAAACAAACTTATATGGCGTCTAAGAAAGTATTTTATAGGTAAGAGATGAAGAGTCGAGGTACAGAGGGGAGAGTTCTTTGGAAAAATATTTAATTTAAGAAGGAGGAGCAAGTTCTAGAAAGCACCTGTAACGTGTTCTCAATAAAATTAAGGCATGGACTTGAAGTAAGAAACGAATGGTGGGTGACACTATAGCATAGATGATGAGGGAGGTGGGTGACAAGTAGTCACAAACGGCAGTTAAAAGATAAGGACGAGTATAGTTACAGAATTTAAATCTTCAAAAATTCATAAAGCAGAGTCAAACCTGCATAAAATCAAATCAGTGATGTGGAGAGAAAATTTTAGAAAGTTTCCCAGAATGTAGAGGAAAAGGTGTAGGATGAAAAGGATGAGACAAAAAATGGCAGACATTGAGGAGGAAGGAAGGAGGCCCAATATCAGATAGCTGGTGATGTGAAGGAGATTGGATGCAATGCTCAGAGATATCAGGGAATAAAATAAAAGAAAATTTCCCTTTTTTTTGCCATCTTCCTCCACTTTATATGGGATGCCACCACAGCATGGCTTGGCAAGTGGTGCATCAGTGCACGCCCGGGATCCAAACCTGCTAACCCAGGGCCGCCGAGGCAGAGCGTGCGCACTTAACTGCTTGTGCCACTGGGCTGGCCCTGACTTTTTTTTTTTTTAAATGGTCACCAAAGAACTGGAGAAAGCTTTTTTATTCAGTCTTTTTTTTTTTTTTAAGGAAGATTGGCTCTGAAATAACATCTGTTGCCAATCTTCCTCAATTTCTTTTTTCTCCCCAAAGCCCCAGTACATAGTTGTACATCCTAGTTGTAGGTCCTTCTAGTTCCTCTATGTGAGACGCTGCCTCAGCATGGCTTGATGAGTGGTGAGTAGGTCCGTGCCCAGGATCCAAACTGGCGAACCTCGGGCCGCTGAAGCAGAACGTGTGAACTTAACCGCTATGCTACTGGGCTGGCCCCAGAAGAAAACTTTCCTGATCTGAGGAAAAAAACTAGCATCAGGAAAAAATAATCTTAAAAAATGTGTCCACCCTCCAAGATGGCCCCCAAAGGATCCCTGCCTGCTGACATTCACATTGTGTCAGGGTAGGTCAGTGTGACCTGTGGAATACGGCAGAAGTGATAGTCCGTCAATTCCGAGAGTAGCTTATAAAGACACTGTGGCTCTGTCTCGGTTGTTCTCCCTCTCTCTTGGATCACTCTCTCTGGAGGAATCAAGCTGCCATGTCATGAGCAGCCCTATGGAGAGGCCCATGAGGGGAAGAACTGAGGCCCTCCTACCAACAGCCATGTGAGGACCCTCCTGCCCCAGCAAACCTTCAGATCACTACAGCTCTCCCTGACATCTGGACTGCAACCTCATGAGAGACCCTGAACCAGACCCATCCAGCTAAGACCCTCCCAGATACCTGGAGAGATAATAAATGTTTGTTGTTTTAAGCTGCTAAATTTTGGGGTAATTTGTTACGGAGCAATAGAAAACTAATACAACCATGAAGTGGAGGAGGGAGATAGAAGGGAGATTAGGAGAGAGAGAAAATCCATAAGACTAGAACATGTTTAAATGCTAATGGGAGAATTCAATAGATAAGGAGAAATATGGTGTGGAGAAGGGGATGTGTAATAGCATGAGGTTCTTGAGAAGGAGGGTGGGGCGGGATGCACGGGACAGGTGTAAGGATTGGCCTTCAGTAGGAGCAGGGGCACTTTTTAGGGTCTCACACACAAATGCTAATCTGCCTGGCCACTGAGGTGTTTGAGTTTGAGATTCCATGAGAGGGGCAAACCTCTGACAAGCTTAATTGAGAAAATGCAAATATATAACAATAACAAGAAAGTGAATATTGTGGAAGATGTGAATGAGATTAAAACCATTGGAAGCAAAATGATATACAACTCTGAGTTGAAGAATTTGAAAATTCAGATGATATTTTTTTCCTAAGATAATTATTAATTACCAGTTTCCAGAACTGTTTCATAGAATAAAAGTCAGAATAATAACCATGGGAGAAATGGAAACAGCTGCCAGAGAATTACATCAAGAAATGTGGTGGACACATATGGTTTCACAGGTTATTTCATTCAAACTCTAAAGTTGTGTTGTGCAATACAATAAGCAACAAGTCACATTTGGCTATTTAAATTTAAATTAATTACAGTTAAATAAAATTTAAACTCATCCCTCAGTCACACTAGCCACTTTTCAAGTGCTCAGTAGCCACATGTAGCTAGTGACTGCCATATTGGGCAGTGCTGATATAGAACATCTCCGTCATCACAAAATTTTTATGGGCCAGTGTTGCTCTAAACGAATAGAAAATTTTTATCTGGTATAACTTGTTTCTACTCACATAAAAAGGCTGTGAGTCTCCCATTTTGTTTTGTTAAATGGTAACTTTGATGCCCAAACACAGCCAAGATGACATGACAAGAGTTAGAAACCAATCTTGTATATGAATAAATGTAGACATTCTGAATAAACCTCTGGTACTTCAAATCTAGATGTTCAGGAATAATCCAACCTTGGCATTCTAGAAGTGCAAGGATATTTTTTTTTAAAAAATTTTATTTATTTATTTTTCCCCCAAAGCCCCAGTAGATAGTTGTATGTCACAGTTGCACACCCTTCTAGTTGCTGTTTGTGGGACGCGGCCTCAGCATGGCTGGAGAAGCGGTGCGTTGGTGCGTGCCTGGGATCCAAACCCGGGCCGCCAGCAGCGGAGCGCGTGCACTTAACTGCGAAGCCACAGGGCCGGCCCCAACAAGGAGATTTTAATAATAGGAAATCCGTTAATATAATTTAACACATCAGTAGAGAAAAGAAGAAAAACATAATTGTCTTCATAGATGCAAAACAAGTATTTGATAAAATTAAACAGTTATTTCTGAATAAACTGACAAGAAGAAACTTTATTTAATATGCTAAAGAATAATTTTCTCAGGGGGCTGGCCCAGTGGCGCAAGTGGTTAAGTGTGTGTGCTCCTCTGCGGTGGCCCAGGGGTTGCTGGTTCGGATCCCAGGCGAGCACTGACGCACTGCTTGGCAAGCCATGCTGTGGCGGCATCCCATATAAAGTGGAGGAAGATGGGCAGGGATGTTAGCCCAGGGCCAGTCTTCCTCAGCAAAAAAAGAGGAGGATTGGCAGATGTTAGCACACGGCTGATCTCACAAAAAAAAAAAAAAAAAAGAATAATTTTCTCAGACATCAACATCATCCCAAACCTCATCCCAAACAGCCCAACTCATGTTTAGTGATAAAATACTACAGGCATGTCAATTAAAGTGAGGAATAAGATAAGACCAAGCCTGCTATCATTTCTATAATTTAATATTCCTCTAGAAGATTCAGTATACAATAATAAAAGAGTAAGAGGTATAAATAAAGGAGAGAAAGAGAGAATGATTATCCTAATTTTTTAAGACAATGTGGATATTTACCTAGAAAAGTTCAAGAGAATCAATTGCAGAGTAATAAGAGAGTTCAGTGTGATGGTTAATTTTATGTGTCAACTTGTCCTGCTTAAGGGATGCCCAGATAGCTGGTAAAACATGAATTCTGGGTGTGTCCATAAGAGAAGAGATTAGCATTTGATCCAGTAGATTGAGTGAAGAGATCTGCTCTCATCAATGTGGGCAGGCATCATCCAATCTGTTGGGGGCCTGAATGAAATAAAAAGGCCAAGGAAGGGCGAATTCTTTCTCTTCCTGAGCTGGGAAGTCCATCTTCTGCCTTCCCACATCAGAGCTCCTGGTTCTGGGGCCTTCAGACTCTGGGACTTTCACAGAGGGCCCCTGGCTCTCAGGTCTTTGAATTATACCACGCGCATTCCTGGTTCTCCAGCTTACACACGGCCGACTGTGGCACTTAGCCTCCATAATCACGTGAGCCAATTCCTATAATAAATCTCCTCTTAGATCTCTCTCTCTCTATCCTGTTGGTTCTGTTTCTCTGGAGAACCCTGACTAACACATTCAGTAAAGTGTGAGAAAGGTCAACGGGCCAATAGCAGAACATCAACATCAGACAAGCCCACTCTGTGACCCTGATGGATTCAGACAAGACTAGATCTTTCCATAATCATGTCTGATTATGGAAAACATGAACGTTGTCTAAAAACGCAGAAAGGACCAAACAGCCCCTGTCCAGGCTAAGAGCCGTGACTCTGCTACTTTACCCACTTCATTCCTCTCGCCTTCTAGATAGAAATGATTCAGATAACCAATCACAGAATTGTCCCTGTTTCTTGATGACATCCGGTCCAGAGCAAAGTCCTGCTTCCTTGAGCCCTCCCCCAAATCACCTCGTACAAGCCAGTCCTGTCAGTCCTTCATAACACCCTCCTGAGACACCCAAGGTTCCCTTTGCTGTGTGTTTTCCCTCACTTCAATAAGCAATAAACCCAATTTGTTCAACTACAGGTATGTTCCTGGAGGTCTTTGGCTGGTGGGCATTGACAGGTGACTATTGAAAAACATACAACAATAACAACAACAACAGCAGCAACAACAATAAAACTTCCTATATCCGGTGATAATAAGTAAGGAAAACACAATGGAAAAAGCACACACAGGTTTATGCCTTTTTAAAAATCCTGAAAGGAAATATGGCTAAGTATGAACTGTGGTTACTTCCTAGTTTGCAGAACATTGAGTGATTTTTTTTTTTTTAAAAAAAGGTTTACATGTTCTCCATACTTTCAATGATGAATATGCAGTATTTTTTATAGCCAGACAAAGTGTTACTTTCTGGAAGCAGTGACTAATGGGAGGTAGCTGAAATTCTAAGATAAGATCACTGTGTTTGGAACTAATAAGGGTATAGAAAGTAGGCTGCAGAACTGAAAGAATCTTCCAGATTCTCAGTGTTCTCCAGCTCACTGGGAGCTCATGCCTGCTCCCAAATGGGATGGAACTGGGGAGGAGGCAGAAGAGGGCATGAATAAACTCGCTGTCCCAGATGGGACAACCCTGCCCACTCCTGCCAACACAGATGCTCCTTTCTGCTTCTGGACCAGCAAAGCATCTCATGGTGTATTTGGGCCTCTTGGAGCCCGGCCTTGAGTGTGACCATTGACAGTGTTGAACTTTGCCCTAGCTCTGTGCTCCCGGAAAACAGCAATGGTTAAGAAATCCTCCCACCCTCTTCTGTTCAGGAAACAAAGAGTGCTTACTGCAAAGAAACATCCTTCCTCATAAGACTCAGATAAGACTCAGGGATGCCCACCTTGTTTACCTGAAGGCCAGACACAGATCCTTCAGATTCCCATCTTTGCCTCATAAATGATTGGCTGAACTGTTTTGTCTCCATTGATCAAGTGGAACAAAACGCATATTAACCAAGTTTTGGTAAAGATTCTCTCCTTCCCCCAGGTCCCTGAACTTTGGCCCACACTCAGCCTTAGCCAGTACACAGCGCCCCCTCAACAGTCTCTCCTGAGGACTGGCTGCCCTCAGGGAAAACATTCTCTGATCTACTGTCTGATCATGCCTCTCCCCTTCATCCCACTTCCTCACGCCCGGTTCTTTCTAGCCTTGTTTTCTCCTCCCTATAAAAGCAAACTCCTTTTGGCCTAAATCTTGAGACATGCAGGTCTTAACGGTCAAAGGTAATCCCTATTGCAATAGTCCTCTTCACTTCCTTTGCAATAATCCTGTTGAATAAAATCTCTCCTTACTAAGTATAGATGTGTTTTTTACTTGACACTATATGAATACGAAAGAAAACAAAACAAAAGCAAAACATCCAAATTCCACTCGAGCGTAAGGCTGGGAGTGAGTAAGAACATCCACCCACAAAAGGAAGTTCCTGAACCCAAGGTTTAGTTGAAAATAAGGCATCTCCATGGATGGGACCAGTAGCAGCAACATCCCAGGGTGGAGAGATGTGGGACTGTGACGAAAAGCGCCATATTGCAAGCTAAAGAGAACAGGGTCCAATCTTTAAAAACCCGACTCTAAATATTGCCAGGCAAGATTATAAAGCATGCAGAATAAAAAGAGGATCCATTCTATATAAGCTTAAATCTAGAAAAAATAATCTTTCTTTGTCTCTTGCATTTGAACTCTATATGTAGAGAAAAAGTGTTCTAGGATATGAGCTTTATTGTTGCAAAATCTGTTTAGGATTTCCTTGGTTTGCCAGTTTTCTTGAAAGAACGACATTTTTTGGGTGTGTCTTTGTCTTCCAACCCCACATTTTCAAGCTCATGTTGTTCTGGTGAACAAAAGCAAGACTGATTTGGTTTGACACTTCACGCAGAGCAGACTGTCAGCTTCCTGAAAAAACTGATGTTCTATGCGTGGGAGGATTATCAAAAGACATAAAACTTTATAACCATTAAGCAAAAACAGGCTGATGGTTATGCTTATTAAGGGTAATTATAGCATTTAACCTTAAGGGCATAAATTGGTCAAGCGGGTAATTTAATCTGCCAGACATCAAAATTATGTTTAAATATTTGAGAGAGGAGACAAAACACACAGAGATGGTTGCTGGATGGGCTCAAAAATTTTTTGAACACCATTCCAACTCTTGTAAACATTTCCTTTCTTTTTTTATTTCCCTCCCTGCTTTGAGTCAGGTACATCTGTAGATTGTGACTTTTGGGGAAATTGAGGACTGTTTTCACCCAAGTGTGATTCTAGTCACTTCAGTTTATTGTTGTCTGCTGTGACTATCAGAACTCCGTAGCTGCTCAGATTTTGTGTGTTCCTCCTATGGACGAGCCAAGTGGGGAGGAATTGAGTGACTGCAGTCAGGTCCTTGGTCTCTGTTTGGGTCATAGAGCTAAGTGTTTCTGAAAATTGATGAGATAAAGGACTTGGTACTCATCTTAGTAGTGCTGACATTTTCTTTGAGAAATAAGCCGTAAGACTTTGCAGCAGCTGGGCCTCATTTTTCTCATATGTCACACGAGGAGTTTGAATTAGACATTTGTTTAGGACAGAGAATCCCTAAGCAATATGGGGGACCTTGAGCCACGGTCGACACGTATTAATGGAACTTAGAGTTAGCCATGATCAAGCTCTTCCCTTCTGGTCTAAGTTTAGTTAACATCTACCATCTCTGTGATCTCAGCATGTGTCATTTTCTCAGGGTAGCAATTTACATACAGTCATATTAATATCTGGGTTCCCCACTAGCCTTTGAGCTCCACAGAGGTAGGGATCTTGCTGGTTTTCTTCCCCTGCATCCCCGGTTACTAGCACAATGCTGGCCTATAGTAGGTGCTCAGTAAATATTTGTTGAATGCTGAATGAATGAGAAGACAAGGGATCCCAAGGAGGAAGTGGATAAAGGACGTCCCTGGTGGTGCAAACACAGGAACAACTAGACTGGATGACCCATTACTCTGGGTTTTTTGGGTGCTCCCACTCGATGGATGTAGTAGGAAAGGTTTTTCCTCAGTCCCATCCTACACTCCTCACCCCTCACCCTTCAAGGCCATCAACCCAGTGAGTGTGTGTTCATTGACATCAGGATAACTCTGGTGGTGATTTAGGTCACATAATCTTATTCCAGAATCTCTAAGCTTTAGAACATCTCCAAGTTCGAACACAAACAAACCTTCACCAATTATTTCCAGATATATCCCTTAGGAATTAAGATGCTGTTTTCTTTCCTCTCTTCAACTTTTTATTATGAAAAACTTCAAACCTACAGAAAAGTTCGAGGAATAGTGCCAGGACTACCCTTCAGCTAGATTCACTAATTATAAACATTTTGCCAGTTTGTTATACTTCCCTTTATATTTGTATGTTTTCTTTCTTTTGCTGAACCAATTAAAAATAAGTTACAGACATCAGGATATTTTATCCCTAAATACTTTACCATGTTATCTCCTAACAACAAAAAACTTTATACTAAAGAATTACAATACTGGGCCAGCCCCATGGCTTAGCGGTTAAGGGTGTGCGCTCCACTACTGGTGGCCTGGGTTCGGATCCCGGGTGCGCACGGGCACACTGCTTCTCTGGCCGTGCTGAGGCCGCATCCCACATACAGCAACTAGAAGGATGTGCAACTATGACATACAACTATCTACTGGGGCTTTGGAAAAGAAAAAGGAGGAGGATTGGCAATAGATGTTAGCCCAGAGCTGGTCTTCCTCAGCAAAAAGAGGAGGATTAGCACGGATGTTAGCTCAGGGCTGATCTTCCTCACAAAAAAAAAAAAAAAGAATTACAATACTGTTATCACAGCCAAGACATTTAACATCAATACAAAAAGTCTAACATACACCCATATTTAAATTTCTCCACTTGCTCCAACAATGTCCATTCTAGTGTTTATTTTTTAAGTCCAGAATCTAATAAAGGATCATGTATTGCATTTAGTTGTCATGTCTATTTATTTTCCCTTCATCTAGAACTGTTCCTCCCATGTTGGTTTGTCTTTGTTAAAGACTTGAACATTTTTGGACGGTCAGGCTGTCTCATGGAATGCCCAAGTCTGTATTGATTATTACATTGGTAGTTGAAAAATGGCAATTTTTCAAATTCTACCATTCCTTCTATATGATTTAGCTGGCATTCTTCTGTAAAGAATTGCTTTCCCTAGCTCCTTCTGTCTTCTCCTCCTCTGTCATCTTCTTTTGATAATTGTTATGGTTTCTTTTTTAATTCAATGAATTAGGACATATCACTGTCCTCATTTATTTATTATTGATGCTCAAATTGTCCCAAATTTGTCTGGTAGGAGCCTCTTCAAACAGGATCCCAAGTCCTTTTGATAGGATCCTATTTATATCATGTCCTCACTTTCTGGTGCAAGATGTTCTGAGATCCCCTTGACCTTGCCCTCCCTCAGCCCTGGAATTGGGCCATTTCTGGTTCTTGCTTCCTTTTAGTGGAGGATGGCATGTAGAAACCAAGATCTGTGTGGTAGGTGTGCTCATTGGCCTGTTTTGATATAGAATGTATATGATGTATCTGAAACAATTTATTAAATTATTTCAAAACATGAGCAACGTCTGGTTATATGTAGAATTTTGTAACTTAAGTCACAGATTGAGAAAAATATGAAATAGGAAAACATTTTGCTCTGATTTTTCTTCTCTCTTTTCATGGTTAACTGTTCCTCTGGGCTATCGCAGTCTGATAATCTCGATCACGTTAAGTTATGAATCATTTATAAGACTGAACATGATACATCCATTTGTATTTTATGTTCCAGCTACTTCACAGTTCTACATCTGTCGTTAGGGGATTTAGATGTCATCATTATGTGTTGGGTAGATCTGAGAAGGGCCTAGGGAACCTCTCCTGGTTCTAATCTGATTTTGGGGACAGGGCTCAGGGGAACACTCAAAGAAGCATCGTGTTTTCATACCCACTGCTGAGAGCTGGAACTCAGCTTCTGCCCCCGTTTCTCCTGCCTTAGCTGGAGCCGGGGACTTGCCATCACCCATAGGAGGGCCCTGTCCCTGTGGCATCTCGTCCATAAATGGAATTTACCATTCCTGCCCTCCACCCTGCACCCCACCTCACGCCCAGAGCAATAGGGAGATGGTGCCACTTAATTCTCTGAGCTCTCCAGAGACAGAAGCACTCTCATCAGAGTGCAATTTAAATAATTCAAGGGAGAAACACTCTGGTGGGGGAGAGGGGAGAGAGAGAGAGAGATCTTAGGTTGAGGTGCCATCAGAATCAGAGCTTTTTCTTCTTTTTTAACTTCCCTTCTCTTGTCACTTTCCTTGTGCCTTTCACTCTCCTCCCTCCCCACCCCTCATCCTGCAGAGTCATCGTTATAGGAGATGGTCAATAGGCAGGGCCTTGTATTGTATTCCAGAGCTGGAGTTCCTGTGTCAACAAATTGCTGTTTGGGGTCCAGTGCACCCGTTTGTTCTCTGAGCCCAAAAAGCACGCTGAACTCTCAGCTCTGCAGTGACATGCTAGTTGTCTACTGTCTTAGTTAGTTATTGCCACCATAATGCTGCATAGCAAAGCTCCTCACAGCTCAGTGGCTGGGCACAACCATCATTTACCTCTCACCTCTGGGCCTGAGGGTCAGCTGCAGTTTGGCTGGTAAGGCTAGAGTCCAGGCTCTGGACGAAGGTTGGGTCCAGGTCTGCCCCAGGTTTTCCATCCTCCTTGGGCCCATGGTTACCTGGGGTGTGTTCTTCTCAAGGTGAAGGTCAGAAGCTCTCAGAGTGCAAAGCAGAAATACAGGAGCCCTTCTAAGGCCCAGGCCAGGAGCCGGTGCTCTGTCATGTCTGTCCGCACTCCATGGAGAAGGCAAGTCATACTGCCAAGTTCAAAATCAATGGGGCGAGGAAGTATGCGCCTCCTACAGTGGGAAGGAGTAGGTAAGACTATTTGCTGAACAATCATTCAAGTTCTCACCATCACCAAAAGTTGCTGGCACAATGTAACTATTACTTTCCATCTGCAACATGGGTTCCTCCCACTTTAATTTAATTAATTTTAATTTAATTAATTTTTCCTCACTAATTTAATTCTAAGGGAGGCAGTGGGGCGATTAACAGTCAGTGCTACAATATGTGACAATGGGGAAGTCAGTGTGACTGAGGGTAGCTATAAGAAGTGGGAAAATGCCATTTTAAAGCTTTTTTGTTTGCCAGTTCTCTTCAACCTAAACTCTGAAGGATGGGGAAGAGGGAATTTTTGCATCTGAAATTGGTCATGTATAGCTAGCTCATTGCTCCAGAGAAAGTAAGAGCCCAATGCTGAAGGGTTAGTTTTCTTAGCAGACTGAGGCTGACATCCCCAATCTGTCCAGAGATGAGGGGTGGGTGGGACCTTCAGGGCTCCCAGGAAGACACCTCTCCTTTAGGGAGCTTTGAAAACAAGCTGTCTTCCTCCTCCTCCTGTTGAAAGTACCCAGGAAGGGTTCCCCAGCAACTCAGGGAGAGGAGGGGAGCTTAGAGCTTTACCTTGTTACAGAAAGATGTCTGTTGCCTCAAGGTTGAGACAGATGCTTGAACCACTTCTAAACCAACTCAAACATTCTGGGGCATCCATCTTGGAGGAACCACAATTACTTGGAGAGGGAGAGAGAGGTGTGAGAAAAAGAAGGGGGATGCATGGAATGGTGTGTTGGAGGAGGCAGACATACGGGCTTGTGAGAGCCACTTGTTAAATTTGTAGGAATTTGCAAGCGGGTTGATGTCATGTTGGTATCTTGAAATCCGACATGGTGGGAATATTTATATCACAGAGCTTGGCAACTGCTACAAATCAGGGCTTTTCTCCCTGAAGAGCTGGTTGTTAACTATATATCAGCACACAACTACATGATATAATGTTCTACCTTATCTACCAGGGGGGTTAGGAGAATGAATCACTTGCTTCTCCTCTCCTGTGGGTTCCAACTCATTTAGGCACCATATGGGATCAAGTGTATTACTTGTGATGCTGGGCTAGAAAATGTGGCAGGTCGGCAGGTGCTACACCTGGCCTGGATATTCATCTCTGAATTTCCAGACAAAGAAGCTGGAGAGTGCACCCACCATCCCTGTCCTGGCAAGGTGGGAGAGCCTAGAGGCACAGGGGCTAGACTTGCTTTGCACTCACAGGCCCAGGGTTAAGGGAGAGGTACCTCCTCATAGCCTTGTGTCAAAGGGTGTCTTCCTCTGATAGGGCACAAGAGAAGTCAGGCTGTCCTTGGCACCAGTAGGGTAATTCACATCTGACTTAATGCCCCACTGTGGAAACAGGCAGAAGGAGTACAGGTATTTATCCTTAACATTCACTTGAATTTAATGTCAGAGCACAGGTATATTTTATCCAGTCAAAAGGGATAGAAGGATGAGAGTTTAGTTTTCTGCCTTGTGTAGCATGGAATCAATCACCAAAATTAGCCACTCATAAATTACAAAGATCCTTCATGTAAGAAGACAGACGAGTGTCACTTAACCTACAACCACAATGACAAAGATAACAATTAACATTTATTGAGCACTTTCTGTGGGCCAGGCACTGTGCTTCGCACTTTATATGCATGGTCTCATTTAATTCCTATAGCCATGAAATATCTATTAGCATGCCTGCTTTACAGATAAAAATCTGAGCCTGAGGTTACATAACTTGCCCAAAGACACACAGCTAATAAGTGATGGAGCTGGGTACTGTTCTAGGTGTTTCTAACTGCATGCATGTCCATGCCCCTGAGACCTTCACTCTGATTCCAGGTAAAGTTTGTGTTTGGAGGTGTGTGTGTGTATGTGTGTGGAGTGGGTATGATGGGGGAGAGAATGTTAGAGGGGCAGATGAGGCCTTTCAATATGATAAGGTCTCAGCTAATATTGTCTTTAAGTATCTTCCTTATTTATTTGTTGCTATGTCAATTGTTAGTTTCCCCAGCAGAATGTGAGCCCTAAGATACTATAACTCAATGTTTTCTTTCTTCCCTCTCTGTCCTGGCTTAAAATTTTCCATTCATTTACTTTCCACTCTTATTTTGCATTATTTTTCTTCTGCCACTACACATCATAATTTCTAAGTGGATGGACTTATTGGTGCCAAGATGTCAGGGGTTCCCCTCTGTGTGGGAGCTCTTAGCGAGGATGGTCATCAGACAGATGCTGGGCCTAGAACCCAGTGTTCAGATGCACCATTCTTCTTGGAAGAGGAAGGTGGTTAACAGGTTGGGGTGGATTTGAGGTTTGAGGAAGGAGAAAGAAAAGGGCTGTGGAGAGGGCAATCACCTTGGAGGAGTTCCTGATGTTTTTAGTAACTCACAGCTAGCACCAAGAGTCAGAAAAGCTATTTGTTCACAGTGGGGATTTGAACCGCTGGTGGCGTGAACTGCAAGTAAGGCTAACTTATTTGGGGAAGGAAGGTCAGTATCTACTGAGTGCCTACTGTGTGCAGACACTTGCTTGTCACTTCCTATACTCTCTTAAATTTAAATTCCTACCAAATCCCTTGAGGACAGTACCATTACCCTCATGTGAAAGAAGGCAAAATCAAATATCAAGATCTTCTGGCCTCTTGCTTAACGTCATTCAGCCCAAGTCAGGGGAAGCAGGGCCTGCTACCTACCACTGTATTAATTTCATGTTATTTGTGAGCAGT
This sequence comes from Ceratotherium simum simum, assembly GCF_057802395.1. NCBI lineage: Eukaryota > Metazoa > Chordata > Mammalia > Perissodactyla > Rhinocerotidae > Ceratotherium > Ceratotherium simum. The sequence goes on along the minus strand of NC_141920.1, from coordinate 32,396,512 downwards.
TTCTGGAGACTTGCTTGATGAAAGCTACATGCTGATGGTGTTTTCTTGCCATCCACTTTGGCGTATGTTGGCATCAATGACTCCACAAGCTATGCCATCTTCCCCTGGGGAACAGCTGTCCCATGTATCTGGAGAGAAAAGTGAGATGTGGGCTTAGCAACTGCCTTATCCACTTGAGTCTGGTTTTGTAGCCTAATCAGAAATCCCGTCCTGTTCACCCCACTGTTGAGGGCTGAAGAAAAACCCTAATTTTGTTGGGTTTTGTAGAAGACAGTTTCACCCTCAAGTGTGACAAATATCACATTGCACCACTGTTAATTTTCCCAACAATTTGAGCAGGTAGATGGCTTCAGATAGCTTTGGGCAGAGAAGAGATGTTAACTCAGTGTCAGATCTGTTATAAGCAAACTCAGTAAGAGTGTGTAGAAGCCATCAGGGTGGCATGTAGGCTGTAGTGGCATGGGCTCCCGTTCTTTAGAAGCCCTTCCCTGCCCAATATGTTCTCAGGAGGATGTTGGTTCTTTTGCCCCTGACTATCCCTTGAGGTCCCTGAACAAATGGCTTAGCTGCCTCCAGGTGCAGGTCTGTGAGAACCGTCTCACCAGTGCATTGTTTCTCAGTATTTGTCAAAAGCCTGGCTGAAAAAGAGTTGAGGAAGGACTGGCCAGAGGATGTTTGGGCTGCTCCTTCCTCCAGTTCCTCTCCGATTAGATCCAAGAGCTGTGAACCTGGGCTGACCTGCTGCAGGCCAGCAGGAGGGCTGTTGCTACGCTTCCCTTCCATGCAACTCCAATGCCTCCCCCAGTGACGCCTTAAACAACCGTCCCAGAAACTCATCCTCTGTTTTTCCTATACAGTAGTGTCTAGACATAGAGACTTGATTAAATATAGGTTTTATATTTTTGAAAACACAATCTCATGGGTGGTGTTGTGTACTTTCATCAGGGGGTCCATAATTCTGGTGGTCTCTTTTTCTTTCTTTGAGGACCATCGCCTAGATTGATGTATAAATTTAAAAGTTTATTTTGACTGCTCTGTGGAGAGAGGCTTGGAGGGGGTGAGAGTGGAAGTTGAGGAGGCTCTGGCAGTCATCCGGTGAAGGTGGTGGCAGTAGAGATGGGATGGATTTGAGATATTTTGGAGGCAGAATTGACAGAACTTAGGGATGGGTTGGATGTGGGGGATTAGGGAGAGGAAGGAGCCAGGGAGGACCCCTAGCTTCTGGCCTTAGTAACTGGCTGGATGGTGATGTTCTTTCTTGAGATGACTGGGAAAGGACCTGGTTTGAGTATAAAATAAAGAATCCTGTTTGAACACCATTTTGAATGCCATCTGGGATATCTCAGTGGAGGTACTGAGGAGGCAGTTGTATCTGCCTCTAGAGCCCAGAGGAGAGGGTTGGTCCACAAGATGAACATATGGGAGACTTAAGCACAGATGGCATTTAAAGCCATGGGGGTAAGACATCATCTAGGGAAAGAGGAGACATAGAAGGGAAGAGGTCCCAGGATACAGCAGCCTGAAGGAACCACAGTATGTGGATGGGAGGAGCAGCCAGTGAGCCAGGAGGAAAACCAGGAGAACGTGGTATTGCAGATGCCAGAGAGGATGATGTTCTAATAATGAGTGGCCAATCAGGAGGAGAGGTGCTGAGAAGTCAAATGAGGTGGGGACGTAGAAATGACCATTGGCCATTGTATTTGGCAACATGGAGACCACATTGAGTTTGTCAAGAGCATCTTCTGTGAGGCAGAAGCCAGATGGGCAGTGAGTCAAAGAGAGAATGAGAGGCGAGGAGGTGGGGACAGTGTGCATAAACACCTCCGAGAAGTTTTACCGTGAAGAGGAACAGAGGATATTATCTTCCTTCCTAGCAACTGGCCTCTTTTTATTATGTGAAAATGATGAATTAGTCTAACTAACTGGGGTTTGTTCTCATGTTTGGTACTGGAATGCAGCACTAAATTTGCCCACCCATAACAAAAGTTTATGACTTTATAGTGAGCTTTTTTCAACCCTGGTTCAATTTTATGTCCCTACTCTTGTTTTTCATTTATTTTGACGCCTACTTTTAACTAAGTCCATCTTGTTGATTTTATATACTGTGTTAAGATGCCTTAAATATTTTCCGGTGAAACCTGATCATATGATTTAATCATTATTTAATAGGCTTGAAAGCACTGTCTGAACCAAGGCCTGGCATCCCTAAAGTTCAGTGTACTTTTATTTATTTTGATAGGTAGTAACTAATCCAATTATTGGTCCCAATTCCATTTTATGTCTTATCAGGGCATTAGTATCTACATTGTCATCAGAAACCGAAACTTGTCCTGCTACAGCATCGAGTGGGGTTGGTGGTGAGATGTGAGCTAGACCTGACCCATTTTGCCATTTGACTTACAGGAGCATCTGCACATATGAACACATCTACTTCAGAAACCCTGAGGGCTGAAGGCCAGCACCTCTCAAGCTTTATTGTGCATCTGAATTACCTGGGAATCTGGTAAAAATGTGTGGGGGATTAGAATATGCCATTCCAAAATATGCCACTTTGGCATAAGGACTCTTCTGAGCTGAAGACAGTTGAGAAACAGCAGATGCCAAACAAGTTCTCTGTCCTCCTCCTCTATTTGCCTAACAGCAGGATGTAAATTTCCATTTGTCACACGTCTGCCTTTCCCATACGAGGAAGAGGAGGACAGTGCTAGACACTCACCAGCCCAGAGACAACACCAAGAGGAATCTATACAACAAACCTTACTAAAACAACCCTTATTTTCCATTAGTTTCCCCCCATATATTTACCTTCCCACAGTTTGCTGCCCTAAAAGCCTACACTTCTTTTTTTTTTTTTTGCAGAAGATTCACCCTAAGCTAACATCTGTTGCCAATCTTCCTTCTTTTTCCTTAGTTTTCCCCCCACAAAACCCCAGTTGTGTATAGTTATGTACATAGTTGTGTATAGTTATAAGTTTAAAAGCCTATACCTCTTTTCCTTTGTCTTGTCACTTCTCTATAACTTTATTCTTCTTTGTTAAAATGCCATATAAGCCCCAAGTTCTAACTATTCCTTTGAGTGACTCATCACTGAGTTTCTCCTACATGTGTTTGTACTATGTATGTTAATAAACTCTGTTTTTCTCCCTTAATTTGTCTTTTGTCAGTTTAATTTCAAGGGCCTCAACTGCAGAACCTAGGAGGGCAGAGAAAAAGGTTTTTCTCATCCCCTACAAATACAAATTCTAGTTTAGTGGGTCTGAGGTGGAGCCTGAGAGTCTATGTCTAACAAGCTCTCAGGTGAAGCAGATGCTACTGGTCCGTGGACCACACTTTGAGTATCGAGGATATACGCCACAAGGGGTTGCCTGCAGGACGACACACCCAGCCCGTCTGGATTTCTTAAATATGCCTTAATCACAGCTGTCATCTGGGAGAAATGAGAGCCACCACGGTTAATCTGAGAGCCCACCTGAATTGGTAAAAATCTGCTCTTGATTAGAAGGGACAGGTTTAGTTGTGAGAATTACATAACTTTCCAGGCTTGTTTACTTAAAACTGAGGGCCAGATTCCATCTTGGGTTCCCTGATTAGATTTGCATCAGTAGTGTTTGTCCTGAGTATTTTCTTCCTTTTTCCCTTTGAGGAATCATTTGCTTGACACTATTAATCTTTTTGAACAGAGCACTGTTAACCTGTTGCTTTGGGCAGATCTTCCAGCTAAGAATAGCTTGTTGGTGGGGGAGATGGGGGTGGCTATGAGGATTAGCTCATTAATTTTGCAGAGATACAAGCTGCATGATAACTGGTAAAGCCTTGGATACTAGGTATCTTTCAGTGATAAATTTTGGGGTTAGAAATTCCATTTCTAGGGCCGGCCCCGTGGCTTAGCAGTTAAGTGGGCGCGCTCCGCTGCTGGCGGCCCGGGTTCGGATCCTGGGCGCGCACCGACGCACCGCTTCTCCGGCCATGCTGAGGCCGCGTCCCACATACAGCAACTAGAAGGATGTGCGACTACGACATACAACTATCTGCTGGGGCTTTGGGGAAAAAAGGAGGAGGATTGGCAATCGATGTTAGCTCAGAGCTGGTCTTCCTCAGCAAAAAGAGGAGGATTAGCATGGATGTTAGCTCAGGGCTGATCTTCCTCACAAAAAAAAAAAAAAAAAGAAATTCCATTTTTAGAGGCAGGACTGACTAGGGAAGCCCAGAGCCCCAGGAAATGTTGGCCTGAGATAGGAGTGGTGGCTGCTCCACCTCCCCACCCCGTCTCAGATCCACTGGCCCCAACTTTGTCCTGAGAGGGCTTGGAATTTCCCCTCGTCCCCTTCATGCAAAGTATCACCTTGTTAAAGCAGCTTTGCTTCAGGAGGATTTGTAAATTAATCTGTCACAGTGTCACCATGGCAACATATTTATGTATCTCAAATGTGGTGAGCCCAGGGGGCCAGGATTTGAAAAACTGCTTTACCCAGTGCCCTAGCTAGTGATTAACAAAGGATTATGTTGTAGAACACAGGGCACGCCTGTTGGTTCCAGGGCAAAGAAGGCTTAGGGACCTAATGTCCATTTCTCTTGCTTCAGAAGGCTCTGAGATTCCATTAAAGGATCAGGGACCAGCAGATCCCTCTGGCCTCACAGGATACATTATGACCTCCCAGGGGCACTAAAAGAGAAACTGAAAGGGATTGGAGAGTGTATACTTGCAGCACAGCAGGGAAGGGTGTGTGTGGTGCCAGAGTGGGATGGGAAGACAGGGAGGCTGGGATGAGTGAAAAATATAAGGGAGAAGTGGGTAAAAAAGCAAGGCTCTCCTCTCCCTCCCACCTCTCCCCTCCCCTTCCTTCCTCTCCCCTCTCATCCATTCATTCAACAATTTTTGAGAGAGACCAAAGATGCAGAGAGTTGACTCATCCACCTCAACTCATGGGGCGTGCACTGGTCCATACAATGCCTCTGTTGTTTCATTTTATTTCATTTTTCTTTCTCATCCCTGACTCCACACATATTTTCCTCCCCATTATAGGTGTTTTAGCTTGGGTTTCCTAGAAGCAGAGCTTGAGACAGAGATTCTCGTTCAGTGGTTCATTAAGGGAGAGCTCTCAGGAAATGTTGGTTAGGTGAGCGGGATAGGAAGGTGCTAAGGAAAGACGAGGGTTCCGGTGATGTCTAGCTTCTGCTTGATCCCATCTTCCAGAGCTCTAGAGATGAACGGCATCAAAACGCATTGCTTTCCCCTTCTCTGTCCTGCTCCCCTTACAGCGAGGCAAGGGGGCAGACCTGCAATCTGGGGCCTGGGGGGTTGAGGGTTGCCCGTGAGTGCTCCTCAGCTTGCCTCAGCCGAGGACAATTCGCCAAAGAAGTGGGGCAGCTGTGCGACATTAGCAGCCAATAGGCACAGCAGCTGGGGGTAGGGACTCCAGAAGGGTAAAAAAGCTGGGTGGGACACCAACAGCTACAATAGGCAACCACTCTAATGTGTTTAATAAGTGTCCTTGTGTGTGTGTGTCTACCTATTATTGTAAAATACTTAGTGATCATTCAAAAAACATTGATTGAACCCCTACTCTGTGTCTAGTGCTATTCTAAGAGCTAGGAGGTTATAGTTGTGATGAAAACAGAGAGGATAACTCCCCTTAGGTTATAGTTAAGTGGAGGAAATAGATATTGAACAACTGTTCATACAAATGAATAGCTATGAATAGAATCCAAATGTGGTATGTGCTGAGAAGGAGAAGCTCAGGTGTGACGAGGGAGCATAATGGAAGGCCAGATGCATGCTGGGGTGGAGAAAAAGGCCTCCTTGAAGACGGGCGCTTATGGCTGTGACCTAGAGATGAGTTGGCCTTAACCAAGCAGGAAATGGGAGGGTGGGTGCTCCAAGCAGAGGGAAGAGCATGAGCAAAGTCCCGAGGTAGAAAAGAGTTCAGGGAATGGAAAGCAGGTCAGTGAGGCTGGAGCACAGTGAGCAAGGGCCAGAGGAGGACACACAGCATAGGGTGCTGGGGCTCCTAGGTCATGTTTGGGACTCAGGGTTATCACAGAAGCTCAGTGGAAATCCATCGAAGGCTTCAAGCAGGAAAGGGACATGATCACTATGGCAGCTCAAGGAAGGGGACCAGTTTGGAGAAGGTAGGAATAGAAGCTGGGGCTCACAGGAGAAGTCCAGGGAGAGATGTCCACAGCCTGGGCTGGAGTGGTGGCAGTGGACATGAGGAGAAGCAGCAGGGCAGTAGATTTCAGAAGTAGCCACAAGTCCTGCTGGTGATTTGGGGATGGAGAGTGAGGGAAAGGCAGGCCTGAAGATCGACTCCCATGTGGACTGGGGTGCCATTTTCTGAGGGGGACATGCTGGGCACGTGGCTGGGAGGATGTGTTTAGAGCTCAGGAAATTGGGCTGTGCTGGAAATTTAAGTCCATTGGCTGTCAGCATGTAGGTGATACTTGGAACCCAGGGAGAAAGTATACCCAGGGAGGAAAAGAAAAGAGTGACCAGGGCCAAGGCCCAGGCAGAGGAAGAGAAACCAGCAAAGTGTCAGGAGAAACCAGAGAGGTAGGAGTACCACAAAACTGGCAGCAATGAACCCACCAGCGGAGCTTCAGGGAGGAGGATGACTAAGCCTGGGGAGTGCTGTTGGGTGACCATTAGACAGGCTTGTGGATGTGGCCACAGGGGGTCGCAATGGAGTGGTGAGGGCCCTGGGTAGCTTTCCATGGGTGAAGCTGGCCTGGGAGAGGAGGGAATGCAGTGATGCAGACAACTTATTTAAATAAATTTGGTTACTTGGGGAGAGAAAGGACAGCCTCTGGACTGGGAGTCAAGGAGGAAATTAAGTTGAGGGAGGTGCTTAAATGCCAAGGAAGAACTGGTTTATAAGGAAACGTCGAGGGTACAGGAGAGTGAGGGGTTAATTGCTAGAGGAAAGTCTGCAGAGGTGGGAGCAGGGGGGAGGCAGACCACATTCTCTGTTATTTGGCCAATGTTGGGCCCATCCACACCAGGGTCCCACACTAGGGAAGTGAAGAGTGGGGAGGAGGGGGTGGGAGCATTTAAAATGGCATCCAGGCAGGACTCTGAGACAGCTGACCTCTCACCCTCCTCATATCCACCTGGATTCTCAGTCCTGTTCTCCTCTGCTGACCCTGGGCAAAAGGTCACGGTCCCCACCTAGTCCTTAGGACAATGCTCCTTCCATCATGCACCCCACCCCCCATGCTGCCCTCGGGATGACTTGTCCAAAATAGCTCCCCTCTAACTTGTCCCTTTCCCTGTCACATGAGAAAACAAATCTGTACTCTGTAAGGAGAGATTTTATTTGATAGGATTATTGAAGAGAGTGGAAGGTACCATTCAAGGGAAGGGGGTGCGGCAGAGGGATTATGACAACAGGGAAAGCACTCTGACCAGAAAATCTGTCAGTCCCAGGGGTTAGGCAAGGAATGGTTTATCTTTTATAGGGAGAAAGAACAGGATGTGGGGACGTGGGATGAAGGGGAGAAGCATGATTGGACAGTAGATCAGAGAACGTTTTCCCTGGGGCCAGCCTGTTCTCAGGAGAGGTTGTTGAGGAGGTGCTATGTGCTGGCTCAGGCTGAGCATGGGCCAAAGTTCAGGGACCTGAGAGGAGAAAATCTTAAACAAAGTTTGGTTAACAAGCATTTTGTTCCACTTGCTCAGTGGGGACAAGCAGTTCAGCTAATCATTTAAGAGGCAAAGATGGGAATCTGGAGGATCTGTGTCTGGCCTTCAGGTAAACAAGGAGGGCATCCGTGAGTCTTATCTAAGTCCTATGACAGAAGAGTGGTTCTTTGCAGTAAGTCCTTTCCAGGAACACAAAAGGGTGGGAGGATTTCTTAACCACCGCTATGTTGGGAAGGGTGAAATTCCCCCCTTTACCTTTCTTATGTGTTTATGGCTGGACTACTAATAAAATTGACACAAGACCAGATTAACAGTGAAAAAACCAATTTAATACATGACTATGAGAGATCATATTAATGATGCACCAAATATAAAGACACATATAGATTAAAAGTAGATAGATGGAGAAAAATATACCATACTGACACTAGCTAAAAGAAAATAAGAATAACTATACTAATTTCAGACAGAGCAGACTTCAAAGCAAGAAAAGTTATAAGGGATAAAGAAGGGCATTACATAATTATAAAGGGGTCAATTCCCCAAAAAAGACATAATTCTCAATGTGTATACACCTAACAACAGAGCATCAAACTATGTGAGGCAAAAGCTGATAGAACTGCAAGGAGAAATAGATGAATGCACTGTCATAGTTGGAGACTTCAAGCCCTCTCTCAGAAATGGACAGATCCAGCAGGCAGAAAATCAGTAAGGACATAGATGAACTCAATAGCACCATTAATCAACTGGGTATAATTGATATCTACAGACTACTGCATCCAACAACAGCAGAATACACTTTTTTTCTCAAGCTCACATGAAAGATTCACCAAGATAGACCACACTCTGGGCCATAAAACACACCTTAATAAATTTAAAAGAATAGAAATCATATAGTGTCTGCTTTCAGACCACAATGGAAGGAAACTAGACATCAATAACAAAGATAAATGGAAAATCCCCAAGTATGTGGAGATTAAACAACACACTTCTAAACAATACATGGGTCAAAGAAGAAATCTCAAGAGAAATTAAAAAATATTTTGAACTAAATGAAAACTAAAACACAACATCAAAATTTGTGGGATGTGTCAAAGCAGTGCTTAGAGGAAAATTTATAGCATTGAATGCATATATTAGAAAAGAAGAAGGATCCAAAACCAATAATCTAACTTTATACCTCAGGAAACTAGAAAAAGAAGAACAAATTAAACCCAAAGTAAGCAGAAGAAAAGAAACAATAAGAATTAGAGCAGAAATCAAGAAATTGAAAACAAGAACTCAATAGAGAAAATCCATGAAACCAAGAACTGGTTTCTTTGAGAAGATCAGTGAGGTTCCCCAGGTGATTCCAATGGGCCCTCAGGGGTGAGACCCACAGCTCTCAGTGTTCACTAAGAACAGTGCTTCTCAAACTGAAATGTGTGTAGGGGATCTTGTCCAAATGCAGATTCTCTTCAGCAGATTTGGCACTGGGCCTGGGATTCTGCATTCTATTAAGTTCCCAGAGGGTGCCAGTGCTGTGGTTTTCGGGATCACACTTTAAGTGATGAGGGTCTAGAAAAGAACAATGGCTCCACATCAGAATCACCAGGAGAGCTTTAAAAATTACCGATGCCTAGGTGCCATCCTTAGAGGTTCCAGTGTAATTGTGTGGGGCAAGGCCTAGGCCCTGGGAATTTTACATGCTCCCTAGGCGATTGCAGTGTGCAGCCAGAGTTGAGGAGCAGTGATCTAAAACGATGGGATACAGTGCCTTTAATGGTGTTAATATCATTCCATGCTTTACCTCCCTTGCTGCTGTCTTCTTGCCCCAAACTGAGCCTCTGATCACCCCATTCCAGGTTCCGAAACAATCTATGGAAGCAGGAAGTTCCTAAACCACCTTTGTGCATCCCTCACTTCTCCTTCTTCCCAGAAGGGTTAATCAGTGAGCCCCTTCCTATTAGTCTAGACAGGGACAAGGTACTCAAGCATCCCTTGAGCTAAAGCTTCTTGAGCATGATGTCCCATCCTGATAGGGACATCAGATGGAGAACCTGGGCCTTGCCCCACCATCTCCACTGTGGGCTGCAGTACATCTTGAGGCCTGCTTATCACTTTCTCTCCCACCCCCCCCCCCCCAACTCAGGGCAGTGGCCTGTCTAGCTCTTCCTACCCTCCTCTTGGGCCAGGAGCCCTATCCCTGACAGCTGGACCACCTTCAGCAATGCTGACCGGGACTGGCCCAGGCTTCCACATACAGCTCAACTGGATATTCCCCGGGGGGGTCCATCTCCCTGCTGGTCTGACCTCTGAATCACACTTTTGCAGTCATCTGGCCCCTGTCCTGGCCAGCAACCCCAAAGCCAATCTAGCCCATCAGATGTGTAACCTTGCCCTCAGTCCCCAGACACTCCCCGACTCCCTGTCACTGCATAAGGAAGTCCCACCAAATCCCGAGATGGGACTGCCAACTCTGCTTTACCACCAGCTCTCTGATTCCCAAACCTTGTCTTGTCACCTCTCCCACAGCCTTCAACTATTTCTAGGGCTGTCTTGATATGTAAAAGCTGCTCAAAGCAAAATTTGTTGGAAGTCAATTTCATTCATAAAAGTGTTCCATTAGGGCATTTCAAGGGATGGTGGAAAATCAAACAACAATGGGATACATTGCACTGAAAAAGGGGTTTTCTCTGCTGAAGCCACTATTGCAATTAGTGCCATTAATTTTATAAACGAGATATTGTAGGCAGAAAGCCTCTAACAACCACTTTAGATGATCTGGAGCCTCAAATGGTTGTGAAATGTGGGAACTGAGGATGGAGAGGCCTGTTGGAGCACGCCTATTCCCAGACCTGGGACGAGAGAGGCCTTTGAAGCTGCATCTATCAGATGGCTTTGATCCTCCCAGACCCAGAGATAAAGTCAAGATGAGGGAAATGTTATTAATGTTATCACTTATACTTAGTGTAATTTGCATTTGGGGCCTCTTTTGTAGAGTGCTTCTGGCACTGCTGATTTATACGTAATTTTACTTCTCATAGCATCACTTCTGGGCAGAGGATAAAGACTTTAGGCAGCTCTGGAAATAATCACTTTTCTCCAAGTTATAGTGCTCATTAAGCCAGGCCTAATGAGAATATGTACTCCCTTTACAGTTTGGCTTTTTTTTTGTTGGTGGTGAGGGAGATTGGCCCTGAGTTAACATCTGTGCCAATCTTCCTCCATTTTGCACGTGAGACACCGCCACAGCATGGCTTGATGAGCGTTGCATAGGTCCACACCCAGGATCCGAACCCATGAACCCCGGGCCGCCCAAGTGGAGCGTGCGAACTCAACCACTATGCCACCAGGCTGGCCCCCACAGTTTGGCTTTTATGGGAAATTATGTCTTTAGGGCTGGCCTCGTGGCTTAGCGGTTAAGTGCGTGCGCTCCACTGCTGGTGGCCCAGGTTTGGATCCCGGGTGCGCACCGACGCACGGCTTCTCCAGCCACGCTGAGGCCGCGTCCCACATACAGCAACTAGAAGGATGTGCAGCTATGACATACAACTATCTACTGGGGCTTTGGGGGGGAAAATAAATAAATAAAATCTTTAAAAAAAAAAAAAGAAATTATGTCTTTAATAGAAGCTTGTGTGCTTCAATGACCTAGTTTGGTGGTTTTTGAAAGATTCCTATCATTCTCCCCTATTTAAAGCTTATATATGGAGAACATATGGATGGGAGTGACAGGCAGCTTGGAAAAGAGGACAGTGGTTAGGTGGCCTGGACTGTGCTTTTGTCAGAGGTTCTCCACTAGGAAAGGTGATTAAACTGCAAAATGTGTCATCACTATCACTGGCACTTATGGAGTACCCAGTGGAATGGTGGTTTTCAAACTTAAGTGTGCCTCTGCATCTGCTGGAGGGCTGTCTAAAATCAGGATTGCTGGGCCCTGCTGTGGAGTTTCTGATTCAGTAGGTCTGGGGTGGGCAATGAGAATTTGTATCTCTATCAAGTTCCTAAGTGATGCTGATGTACATCAAAGACACATTTTGAGAACCACTGAAGCAATATATTGGACCTCCAAGATCCTCTCTATCCCTGGTAATTTTCTTTGCCCTGAAGTCTACTTTGGTATTAATATAGCCACTCATCCTTTTTAAAAATTAATGCTTACATGATATATCTTTTTTTTATCCTTTTACTTTCAACTTACCTATGTCATTATATTTGGAGTGAGGTTTTTATAGACGGCATATAGTTGGGTCATGTTTTTTAATCTACTCTGCCAATCTCTGTCTTTTAATTGGTGTATTTAGACCACTTACATTTAAACTAATTATTGATAGGTTAGGGTTTAATTTGTTTACTGCTTGTTCTCTGTTTCTTGTTATCCTTTTATCTTTCTCTTGCCTTCCTGTGGGTTATTTGAACATTTTTTTTAGAGTTCCACTTTGATTTATTTATCATTCTTTTAGTATATCACTTTGTATAGTTTTCTCAGTGGTTGCTTTAGCCATTATTGTATATACTTATGTATATAGACAGACAGACAACTGGCATCAATGTTTTACCACTTTGAGTAAAGTGTAGAAATCTCACTTCCTTTTAATCCTCTTACCCTCCATGCTTTAAAAATTTAATTGTCTTAAATGTTTCTTCTCTATGCACATCAGACGGTGTTATAACTTTTGCTTCAACCATAAAATATGATTAAAGAAACTCATGAGATGAAGAATAGTCTGTTATTTTTACTTCTTTTACCCATGCTGCTGTTCTTTCCTTTCTGAAAGTCTTAGCCTTCTATTATAACTTTTTTTTTCTGTTTTAAGAGCTTAATTAGCTATTCTTTAAAAGTAGGTCTGCTGGCAACAGATTTTCTTAGTTTTTCTTTGCTTGAGAATGTCTCTATTTCCCCTTTATTAGTTTTCTTTTTTTTCTTTTTTGTGAGAAAGATCAGCCCTGAGCTAACGTCCATGCTAATCCTCCTCTTTTTGCTGAGGAAGACTGGCCCTGAGCTAACATCTATTGCCAATCCTCCTCCTTTTTTGTTTTTTTTTCCCCCTTTTTCTCCCCAAAGCCCCAGTAGATAGTTGTATGTCATAGTTGCACATCCTTCTAGTTACTGTGTGTGGGATGCTGCCTCAGTGTGGCCGGACAAGCCGTGCGTCGGGTGCACGCCCGGGATCTGAACCTGGGCCGCCAGTAGAGGAGCTCGAGCACTTAACCGCTAAGCCACGGGGCTGGCCCATCCCCCTTACTTCTGAAGAATAGTTTCACTCTATATAGAATTTGTAGTTGACAGATCTTTCTTTTAGTACTTGAAAAATGTGTCACTTCCTTCCGGACTCCGTGGTTTCTGATGAGAAACCTACTCTTGTTCAACTCGGTATTCCTTTTTAGGCAATATGTTGTTTCTCTCCTGCTGTTTCTAAGATTTCTTTTTCTTTGTCTTTAGTTTTTGGAAGTTTAATTGTGACGTGCCTTGGTGTGGATTTCATTTGATCTGTCCTATTTGGAGTTTGCTCAGCTTCTTGGATTTGCAATTTTATGTCTTTGGCTGAGTTTGGGAAATTTTCAGCATTATTTCTTCAAATACTTTTTCAGTCCCATGCCCTTTCTCTTCTCCTGGGACTGTAATGATATGAATGATGGATCTTGCTATTGTCCCACAGATCCCTGAGATTCTGTTAATTTATGTTTCAGTCTATTTTCTCTTCATTGTTCAGATTGAGTATATTCTATTGATTTGTCCTCAAGTTCACTGATTCTATCCTTGCCATCTCCATTCTACTATTGAGCCCACCCAGTGAGTTTTAAAATTTTGACTATCATATTTCTGAGTTCCATAATTTCCAATTGGTTCTTTCTATACCTTCTATTTCTTTGCTGAGATTTTCTATGTTTTCATTTATTTCAAGAGAATTGGTAATTCACTGTAGAAGTGTTTTTATGATGACTACTTTAAAATCCTTGTCAGATAATTCCATATGTGATTCATCTTAGTATTAGCATTTGTTGTCTTTTCTCATTCAAACTGTAGTTTTCCTGGTTTCTGGTGTGATAGGTAAGGTTTTTGGTTGTATCCTGGACATTTTGATTCTTAAGTTAAGAGACTTTTGATCCTAAGTCTTCTCTTCTAGTGAGCAGTCATGAGCAATCACTGTTTGGATGTGGTGTGTAGGTTCTGATCTACTTTTGTGGACATTCGTATCAATGACAGTTTGGTTTTCTCAGCGTTTGACTTTTATTTTTATCTGCTTTGTTCTTCTGGTGTTGCTGGGGCTCCTGCTCAATCTTATCTGGTGCCATCTGTGGGGGTGGAAGCACTTGCATGGAACATCTGGTGTTGTTTCCCCACCTCAGTGGTGGCCAGCAGGGAGACGCAGAGCTCTAGTGGATCAGGCTGCCTGCAGGAGCTGCAGCTGTAGAGTGGGGAGTTCAGGCTTGGACCCTTGGCCAGAGAGAGTGCACTTTTCTTGGGTTGTGTTGTCCACGCTGTTGGTGATTCTGGGTTGCAGGCCTCTCCACTGCCCAGTCTGGAGGTACATGGGAGATAAAAAGAAAACCCAGTGGACTCACCACATTGTGGTTCCTCAAGTCTTGAGGCTCCCAGCCAGTCTGCCTTCTTCCTTCCAGCTTTCAGAGTCCTTTTATCATCATCTACTGAATAATTTACAGGGTATTTTGTTGTATTTAAAGGGGAGAAGCAGAGTGATTCTATGTCATCTTCTTCTAGAATTGGAAGCCTATTTGGATGACTTTGATGTATTAAAAAACAAGAAAAATGAATAATCACTAAATGTATTTTTTTTTGGCAAACAAAATATTTCAAAATATAGAGCCCAATAGAGGCTCTAATAAGTTGGTGTTATGGGTTGAATTGTTGCACCCCACGCCACACACACCAAAAGATATTTTGAAATCCTAACCCCAGTACCTCAAAATGTGACCTTATTAGGAAATAGGGTCATTGAAGATGTAATCAAGTTTTGATGAGGTCATACGGGAGTAGAGTGGCCCCTTATAATCCAAAATGACTGGTGTCCTTTCAAAGAGATAAATTTGGACACAGACACAGAGGGAAGGCAGCCATGTGAAGAGACTGTTGGTAGAAATATGGAGGCAGGGATTGAAATGATGCATCTACAAGCCAAGGAACACCAAAGATTGCATTGCAGGCTATCACCAGAAGCATGAAACAGATTATCCCTCAGAGTCCTCAAAATGACCAACCTTACTGACACCTTGGTTACAAACTTCTGGCCTCCAGAACTATGAGAGAACAAGTTTCTGTTCTTTTAAGCCACCCAGTTTGTGGTACTCTGGTACAGGGGCCTTAGGAAATTAATGCAATTGGGAAGTAGTAACCTGGTATGCTTAAACAATGGAGATTTAGAGAGACAAAAATATGGACACCATGAATCATAAAGTCATGACCCACTGTCTACTGTCTAGGCAAATGTTCTTACGATGGGACAGAGAATTGAAAGCAAGATCTGGGAGGTGTGGTTGCTAGCCTGAGGCACTCCAGGGAGGCTACACTGCAGGCCCAGTCTCCACTGCCTGCCTTTGAATGGACCACATGGCAATGGGCATCTCCTTGTAACCATGAAGGACTAGGAACAGACACTCTCCTTCTGTTTGCTGGGCAGTTGTAATCCCCTTAGGTTCTTGTACAACCCCCAAAGTCATGAGGTCCTCCCTGTCGAATGGTTGGGATGGAATTTTTCACCACATGACATTACCAATACCTCAGCGTGGGGTTGGGGCATAAGGCATCTGTTTCATTAGTTAGTGATGATTCACATGGCCCAATTTTGGCCTCACTGTTTAAAATAGCTTCAAAGAAAGAAATAGGGCAGGAAAAATATCTCCCTAACTACTGTCAAAAACAGGAGACTATATCTTTATGTTTTTTTTACATTTTTTACATTTTTTCCCACAAGTAATTTCACTTTAAATTCTCACTTTAGAAACCAACACTCCCAGAAGCTGGGTGACCATTCAGGGCCACTCTCTGCTGACAGGTAGGGACCTCTCACGATTTTATTAGTTTCCCAATTAAAAGATTCAATTGAATGAATCACAGATATTCTTAAAGTTGCAATAGAATCAGGGCATTTTTTTGGTTCCAACTTGGATGGAGGAATTCAGGACCCCAGCTCCTCCTTTGATGTAGACATTTATGCACAACTTGGATCTGATTTGGAATTTTCAGGGCCACTTGGGGCAGATGGAAGAAAGCATTTAATGAGCGCCTACTTTGTCTCAGGCTCCAAGCTGCGTGTATTTCACTGAAACACATTTGTTACCCTGTGGTCCTGAGGCAGAAAGATCCAAAGGGAGTCATTTCAAATGGAAAATATCTAGTTAGACTGCAATGATCCAAACACGATTTTTAAAGAACATGATATTTCCTCCTCTTATTAGAAATCCAGAGCCCACTTTCTCGGAGTCCTATGAAATGAGCCCTTTCTTTGCAAATGCAGTGGCTCTGGCGTCTCGTAGGCAGGAACAAAATCCCGGCTCTGTTTAGAACTTTTGTCCCCTGTAATGGATTCTCAAACTCTGCCAGCCAAGAGAGAGCAACAGCCCCGAGAGGCTTGTTCTCTGGACAGAGTTTCATTGTATTCAACACTGTGATCCTCCTGCCAAAAATCAACCCCACAAGCTGCGTCTTGAACAACACCTCTGCCCCCAGCCCCACCCAGTCTGACTACCCTCCAGAACTTTGAGGCAGAGACATTGGAAAGGCGGAGAAAGGGCATCTTCCAAAGTTGTCTGACTCAGACAGATGCCAATCACAAACAGAAGCCTGGCTTTGGTTCCTCGGTCGTGGTTAAGCAACCATAGTTTCTTTACGAGCCCCTGAATGTCGTTTTATCAGACCAGGGGCTGGATCACAAGCCCCAGGTGTGTTCAAGGAACTGGGCTGGTCGTGAGTCATCCCCGGTTGGCTCTCATTGCCATTGTGTGCTTATTTGAAGCATTATGAGAAGACTTGGCGAGCTGGCTCGGGTGAGGTCATCTTCTGAGATTAGCGCTCAGCAAGCACCCTCCAGTGGTTGTTATAGCAGGAGAGGCTCTGCTGCTTCTCGAATAACAGTTACTATTTATACGTCCCCAGAGTCTTCCAGGTTATTTGTGGGAGCTGTGGGTAAGCAGCAGGGGAGCCGTCATCTGAAAAATCCCAACAGCTGCAACTTCCACCTGCCTGTGCCTGGCTTGGTCCTACAGTATCCCCTTCCCACTGCCTCCAATTTGTACAAGTATAAGATTTTGAGGCTTTGCATAATGATATTCTGCCTATTGCTTTTTTTTTTTTTGTGTGTGACACCTAAGTCAACCTGAATTACTCAGTCTCTGAGGCGATGGAGTAGTTGAAACTTCAACATGGGAATTTTTGGCCCTTGTCAACTAAATTCTAATACTGACCTGGGCGAGTGTGGCAGTCTGCACACGGATGCACCAGCCATCCTCTCCCTCTGCCACACCCAGATACGTCATCCCAAACCAGGACCCGGATGTCTCCTGCTCAAATCCCTCCCAGGTTGTGCAATTGTCTAAATATAACAGCCGGACTCTCCAGCCTAGCATTCAAACACACCTGCTCCCTCCCACCCCCTCCCCAAGGAGACCCTAACCTCCCTTCCAACTGTCTTTCCCACTTATTCCTCATTTTAAAAATCACATTGCTTTCTCAAAAGTTTCTAGAGATGTGTTAATTGCCGGATGCCAAAGTACTGCCCAAGTTCTCGTCCTCCTAGAGGTCTCTGCACTGTTTGGCACTGGGCATCTGCCCACCAGCCCTGCTTTCCTAACCATCCCCCTGCCTTGCCTCCCACTCCGCCACTCTCTTCTGGTTTTCCATTCCATCTGCCTCTTTCTCTAGTTCCTCTTCCTCCTTCTGTCCATTTAACCTGGATTTCACAATAATCATAATGACACTAGCTACCATTCCTTGGGCTCTGCCTGGTGCCAGGCATTGTAACTGGGGCTTTACAGACGCCAGCTCATTTAATTCTCTTAACTGCCCTGTGTGGTAGGTTCTATTGTTGTCCCCAGTTTACAGATTAAGGAATAGAGGCACAGAGAGATTCAGTAACCTACCCAAGGTCACACAGCTAGTTAGTGGTGGAGCAGGGCTTGAACTCAGGTCTGACACTGTAGCCAATGATGTTTACTGCCACCCTGAAAACTGTTCTTGGCCTTCTTTCCCCTCCTTTCTCTTTCTCCCTTCTGGTTTCTTCTCCTCCTTTCCCCTCCTCCCCCCCTCCCCTCCTCTCTTCTCCCCACTTGCAATCCGTTCTCCTTTGGAAACCCCACTGGACCTTGGAGCTTTTGCTCACCTGCCTGAGTGACCTCTCCTCAAAGCTCAACCTTCACCCCCACCTCTTTCTTGAGCTCCAAAGGCACCCCCGCATACAGCATCCTGATGGCCATCTCTTCCCTCATGAGTCCTGCCAGGCCCCAGAGGACCCATTGCCTCCCCCATCCTGCCGGCCCCATTATCCTGAATCACCCATTCAGTGTCACTCTGGTCCTAGTCACTTAGACTCCAGGCCTCTGTTTCCCTTGGGCCATCCTCCTCCCCGCCTCTGCTCAATACAAACTTCAGACTGAGCCTTCACCTCCCCTCTCAATGGCTCTGGACGCTCCCCTTCCCTCCAGGCTCACCTCCATTTGGCGAGGTCAGGCATTGTCACTGCTTGTTTCCATCACTCACAGGCCTCTGGGTTAGAGCATTCAATTAATTAAGCAAGGAGGCCATTGGGCTGATGTGGCCCTAACGCCACTCCGGCCTATGGAAGCAAAGCAAAACCTAAGCCTGTAAATGCCTAAAAGTTACGAAATCAAAACGTTAAGGACAACCAATCACAAACAGCCAACTAGGCTTGCGAATCAAATCGTTCCCTTTCTTTGCTTCCGCACTTTATATGTCGTGTCCCCCTCGACCCCGTTCCTGTTGGCAGAACACT